>NC_056734.1:630554367-630854367 GCF_019279795.1 Protopterus annectens
GTAGTTTCAGGCAAATGAACTCTGATGATCATTCATCAAGGTTACAGATGGCAGTAGGAGGAAATTCCTACTTTCCAGGGAGTAATTCTTCACCCAGTAGACCAGTCACCTCTATTTACCCCTGTCCTTCAACATTTGTTGTCTCAGGGAGTAATAGAGACAGTACTTTCTTCCCAGTTTGAAAAAGGCTTTAATTCAAGGATGTTTTTGGTGCCAAAGAATATGCTTGGAGACCAGCTCTGGATCTTTCTTTCCTTAACTGATATGTGTTAGTGCCCAAGTTCAGAACGCTATTGCTTCACAGCCTATTACCTGTTCTTCCTCATTTAAAGCTTTCTGGTAACACTAGGAAGGTTTTGTGTGTCTGGATCATATTATCAGTTGTCTGTATTACCCTTTGGGTTATCCATTGTACCAAGAGTGTTCACAGAATGTCTAGCTCCAGTAACAGCTTATTGCAGCCTACAGGGTATCCACAGTTTTCCATATATAGATGACATGCTTTTCTTTCCAGCGTCTTTTTCAAAGTGTTAGGAATCTCTCACTTGGGTAAGAACTCTCTAACACAAGCTAGGATCCCAAGGGAACATTCAGAAGTCTTTTTGACTCCATCACTCATTGTTGTGCTCCTGGCATGTGTGCTAGACACCTCAGTTCAAAGCGCTTTTTTTCCACAGGAAAAAATAATAGATCTACATCTAAATCTGTTTCTGGAGTTTTCCAGTAAAATGTTGGCCACTGCGAGGGAATACCTCAGGATTTTGGGTCTCATGTCATCTCTGATTCTTATGATACCTCTGGCAAGACTCCACATGAGAAAGAGAAAATGGTATCTTTGGTCTAATTGGTTCCAGCAGCAACACCCATTATCGTTTCAAATCACAGTTCTTGGATTTGTCAAAAGAGAAATCACTTGATGGAGACAGAAATATCCCTAAAACCAGGTCTCACCCTCACCTGCTACAAAGCTGTCAGTCACCACACATGCTTCGGACTTTGCTTGGGGAGCTGTTTCAGGAGAGCTAAAAGTGCAACAGCTTTGGGACACCAAAGACAGACATAAGCTCAAAAATATAAAAGAGATGCTTGGTGTAATCAAGGCACTTAACTCTTTGAATCATTGTTGACTCCCTGGATGTCTTCATATTGTTACAGACAGTATCACAGTTATGTGGATCATCAACAAGCAAGGGAGAACCCAGACTTACCCCTTTTGTAGATTAGCCACGTTAGCTTGAGATATAGCTGTACAGCACAGTCTCACTGCATGTACGAGCAAAACTGTGTGGCAGGCAAGATGAGGAGGACAAAGGCAGACCCTCATGAATAGAAACTAGATTGGTGGGACATTCCAAGATTTGACCCGTCTGTGGGGAGCTCCTGAAGTAAACCTCTTTGTCTCCCCACTGAACAATCGGCTGGCAAAATTCTGCTCCAGGACTCTGTACAAGAAGACTTGGAAGTCAGATGCCTTTTCCATTCCTTCGACAGAAATCTTCCTGTATGCTTTTCCACCTTTCCACTGATATTCAGGGTATTCTAAAGATTCAGAAGCAATCCCCCAGGATCATTGTGATGATGCCCTTTTGACCTAGGCAAAAGTGGTTCTCCCTCCTTTTGGATATGGAAAGGGACAGTAAACACAAACTTCCTCACAGAATGGATCTGCTCAAACAAGAACAAGGGTGTTTGATACACCCCAACCCCAATCAACTTCAACTGACTTGAAGCAGTTACTAATGGAGGTAAGAAAGCCTGTTACTAGAAAGTCATATATTAGCACATGGAAGAGGTTTTCTAGATGGTGCCAACAACATAAGCAACACCCATTTAGGGCTAGTGTTTTTATGCTTTTACAATATTTGTGTGAGTTACTATCCTGTGTCCTTTCTTACTCCTCTATCAAGGTTCATTTATCAGCCATTTCAGCATGGATTCCCCTCTTTCAATGCATTCTCATGTCAAAATGTTTTAGAAGGGGGCTTGCTTAGGAAACCTCCAAGGAAACCAGTGGCTCCTCCTTGGGTTCTCAATTTGAACTTGCTCATCTGGCTGACTTGAGGTTCTTAACATGGAAAACAATTTTACTGATTGCTCTGAACTCTGCAAGAAGACTGTCTGAGTTGCTAGCTCTTATAGTGAGTCAACCCCATCCCATTTTCCACAGAGACAGGGTTTCTTTGAGAACCAATCCACCTTTTATACCTAAAATGATATCCGAGTTTATTTTAAGCTAAGCAGTCCATTTTCCTGTTTTCTTTCCCGAACCTAAAAGTGAAGGGGAAAGAATACTCCATATTTTAGATGTCCACAGACAACTCGGGTACTATCCTGACAGGTAAGTGTTTCAGATATTTGCATCAGGTGTTCATTTCTTGTGAAGGTAAGAAGAAGAGACAAGCTGTGTCAAAACAGACTATTTCCAAATGGTTGTCTCAGGTTATTACATTTTGTTATTTTCTCCACAACAAAACTATTCCAGGCAGGGTTAAGGCTCATTCAACCGGGGTTTTGTTTTATCTATGGCTTTTTGGAATGGGTTGTATTCTAGAAGTATTTTAGAAGCAGCAACTTTGTCATCTGTACGTACTTTATAAAGCACTAAAAGCTTAATTCCTTCTCTAGGTCTAGATTAAGCTTTGCTAGGAACATTATCAAGAGGCTCCTGAACCATTCCCCTTACACCACCTAAATGTTCTAAGCTAGGATAATGTACCTGTATTGCTAAGGCAGCAGTGATCGGAATGATGAACATAGTACACTTGTGTAAGTAAACTTACAATAACAGTGTGTGTATATGTATATATATATATATATATATATATATATATATATATATATATATATACACACACACACACACACACACACACACAAATGATCACTGCTGCAGTAGCTGCTTCTCCCCCCCCCTTTTTTTTGATTATGCCAGGGTGTGTATATTAATATACATTTTTACTCCTAGATATGTCCTCTCATGGCTCAACCTTCCTCTCTCAGTTGACATGAAAGCTCTGATGGGCTTGGCACTCAAACCTGTAATGTTATGTTGTCCCTATCTCTCCTTCCTTCTTGCTGGTTGGGTTTGAAGCTGATCCTTGGCTCTGACTCGGCCGCAGTCTAAAGGTCAAGAACTTCCACTGGCTCGAGGCTAGACCCTATCCCAACATGCCTAGCGAGAGTTACCCAGATCTCGTTTGCCACTTGAAGCTTTGGTATTGCAGATGACTGGCTCAGGCTAAGTTGAATTGTTTTCTATCATATTTTCTCGTAAAATATTAGTTTTTGGTAGAACAGTTTTTTTTCCTTAGGTTAGTAGAATCTGTTGTGTGTCTATCCCTCTATCTATCGCCTGTTTAGTTGTTATTTGTTGGTGAAGCCGTCATTTCCCTTTCTTTCAGGCCTACCTTCTCCCTCCTTTTTAACTTACGAATCTGTTTGTTAGAGGATTCATCCTCCTCTTTCAGCCCGTTTTAGTTAGAGGGCTCTACCTTATTTCCCTATCAGGAGCTAGCTGTCGGTCGGAGGAGTTCTCATTTTACTTAGAGACCCTCCTCCTTCCATTTTCTTTCCCCTTTAAAAAAAAAAAAAAACTTTTTGCTGTCTGTTTTTGATGTGTGTGTCTCTATATTTCTATTTTACTATCTTGTTGTTGATCACTGTTGCGTTGTGTGGTAAATATGTCCAAGGAAGCTGCTAAAGAATCCAAGCCTTCTGGATTCAAGAAATGTGATTCCTGCACCCAAACGATGTCTCTGACTGAAGGTCATACCAGCTGCGTGTACTGTTTGGGAGCTGTTCACCTGCAGGACTCTTGTTCCATTTGTCATGGTTTTAGCTCTAGAGTCCTGCAGGAGCATAAGAACAAGCTAATCATGAGGGGATTGTTGAAAAGGCCATTTGAGGCATCTAAGGAAGAGACTCAGGCAGGAAAATCTGACAAACCTCCCAAATTGACATTTTTGCAGACTCCGGTTTCGGAACTGTCGAAGGGTAAAGACAAACCTTCAAGTTCATCAGATCCAATAGCTATCAGGTCCAACAAGGCTTTACCTCCTTTGGTTCCATCAGTACCTTCGGAACCATCTAGGAGCCATAAAAGAGCAAGGTCTCCCTGCTTGGAACCAGTGCGTTCCGTGCCATAGTCCCTGCTTCTCCAGTCTGTGGCGGGCAGTCACCGTTTGTCCACCAATTCCTCTTGATCATCCAGGAGACTTTCGGATGATGATGTGGAGAGGGTGGTGAAGAGGCTTCTCAGGACACCGACCTTGGCCAAAATTTTATCGAGCCCAGCCCATATGGAAGTGGAGCTGACTGTTCAACCTACCCTATCATCGATTCCTCCTCCAAATCACCTGAGCTTGGAGCTGAAGTGCATGGAGGTCATTGTAGTGGAACCATCTGATCCAAAAAACCCGGGTCTCTCAGGTCCGACATCTGCTCCAATCCCTTGGATACCACCTTCTCTCAAGGGATCTGGGGGCTAACTGCTCCCTCAGCTCGGGGGGAGAGAGCGAGATCGGACCCTTGTCAGATCCTACTGTCCCACTCATAGCTTTGGTGCAGGTGAGTTCAGTGCCTGCATCGGCCTCGGAGCCATTACCTTCGGTTGGGAGATCTCCTGGCTCTTCGGAGCTGGAGACCTTTTCAGGCCGGGATCGTAGTGCCTTCGAGGTGATGAGGAGTGTGCTGTCCTCTCAGACCGCTTCACCCTCAGCTCCAGTTGCTCCTTCCCTTTCTGGGCCAATGTCCACATCTGAACCATCCCTCCTCCCTAGGCATAGGGAACTAATGTCCCAGGACTCCCCTTTGGGCTACCCCCCCCTTCCGAAACCTCTTCAGAGCACCCCGTGGAGGAGGTCCCTCGGAAGAGGACTTGCAAGAGGAAGCATTTGGACTACCCTGAGTCCCTGACATTGGACACGGACTTGGAAGACTCAGAAGGGTCACCCTCTGAGGGTGTCTCCTTTTCAGACATCCTAAAAAATCTTCAAGCAAAGGGGTGGCTGGAAACCCCTTTCCCCTTCTGAAGACAAATCCGTGTACCTGGATGCATTTGGTTCCCGACCCTCCACCTTTTGGGTGTCTCTGCCCTTTGACCCACTGCTAGGGGTAGTAAGTAGAAAGACGTGGAGCTCCCCAGAATCGATGGAACCAGTTCCACAGAGGCCCAATAAGTTTATCACTGCACCAGACGACAAACCTTTCCTGACTAAGGGCATGCCGGTTGATGCTATGGTGGTTGCTGTAGCCACAAAGAAGGAATTAGCAGAAACCTCTTCTTCTGTCCATCTGCCGAACAAGGAGTCCTGTACGATGGACAGATACGGGAAGCATTTCTTTTCATAAGCAGCCTTTACCCTTAGGTCACTGAATTATTTATCCCATTTCACCCGTCTCCAGATGGATTTCTTGAAAGAGCTATGAGATACCCTACAGGATCCTAGAGCTGCTTCTCAGCTTGTGACCTTATCTTCTGTAGTTAGCTCCTCCATGCAGCTTATCTTCTATACAGCTGATGGAGCGAGCAGGGTAGCAGGCACAGGAGTCACCCTACTGAGACGTTCCTAGATGCGCCTTTGTCAATTTGCGGAGCCCTTCAAGTCCTCCTTTACCAATGCCCCATTTGATGGCTCGTCGTTGTTCGGGCCCAAGATAAAAGAGACTCTCACCGTGCGAGCAAGATGGCAAGACTCTCTGCCGTTGGAGTATGTTTTTCTGCATCTACTAGACCTTATCCCAAAGGTCAGAAAGGCAGGAAAATGTGACTCCAGAAATCCCAGGGAGCTTTGCCTGGCGCATGTGGTGACTTTTCCCCCAGGGGAAGAGGGGGAAATAATAATGGGAGATGCCACTCTCACGGCAGAGGGGGTCCACAGAGTCAGGGCAACAGAGATACGTTCTCTGGTTGGCCCTTCCAGCACTCCTGAAAGGAGGCCCACCTGTCCACCTCTGGAGGCAGTTGGGGGCAGATTGTCACTATACTCAGAATTCTGGCAAAGTATCACAAAAGACACATGGGAACAGTCGGTAATCTCCAGGGGATACAGTATTCCTTTCTCCATGCCACCTCTACCCAGAAAACAAAAATCCATCCCAGATGTGCCACCCAATCTAAGGGAACAAGCAACCCTAGTTCTTCAAAGGTTGCTAGAAAAATGAGTCATCCAAGAATTCTCCGCAGACCAAATCGGATCCGGAACTTACTCAAGGTTCTTTTTAGTCCCAAAGAAAACGGGATTGAAGGCCCATTCTGGATCTCAGCAAACTCAACAAGTCTGTCAAGAAGACAAAGTTCCGGATGGTAACACTGCAGTTCATACTTCCCTTTCTGGGAAAGGACAGTTGGATGTGCTCCATCGATCTCCAAGATGTGTACTACCATATCAAGATGGACAGGTGATCCAGGAGATTTCTACACTTTCATCTGGGAGCCAGTCACTACCAGTTCAGAGTTCTGCCCTTTGGTCTCACCACAGCCCCAAGGGTGTTCATCAAATGCATGGCAGTAGTCACATCTTATCTGAGGTGTCTAGGATTCCGGGTGTTTCCATATTTAGACGACTGGCTCCTTACCACCATCACCGAGCATCGACTAATGGAAGCAAGGGACACCACAATCTGCCTCTGCTCAGAGCTAGACATCACTATATACTACAAAAAATCAGCCTTGTTGCCCTGTCAATATATTACATTTATAGGGGCAAATTTAGATACAAAAGACATGATAGCAGAATTGCCTCAGGAGAGGGCGTCGACCCTTCAACACCAGGTTACAATCCTAATCCAGAGGAAAAAGATTCAAGCAAGATTTGTTCTCAAAGTCCTGGGCTCAATGGCGGCAGCAATAACACTAGTTCCCTTGGCATGCTTCCACATGAGGATATTACAGTGGCTTCTATTTGCTCAATGGTCCATGCAAGATCTACCTATGTCACACAAAATTCTCATCATGGAGACCTGCAAGAAGGACCTAAAATGGTGGCTTCAGTCTACTCAGGTGATGATAGGCAGACCGTTCGTCCTCCCCCAGACAATAGCCACAGTGACCACAAATGCTTCCTAGATAGGGTTGGGGAGCATTATCTGGGACAGACTGTTTAAGGAACTTGGCAACAACATGAGTGCCACTCGCACATCAACGTCCTAGAGTTGAGAGTGGTGCTCCTGACGATGGAAGCACTACAGGGCTCTCTACCTAAGGGGACGATCGCAGTTCAAACGGACAACGTCAGTAGTGTGGTACATCAACAAGCAAGGCAGAACCAGGTCCTACCCCTTGTGTCGAGAGGCTCTAAGAGTATGGCAGTGCGCAATGTCTTCCCAACACTTTCTGATTGTGATGAACATTCTGGGGAAATCCAACGTGAAAGCAGACAAGCTAAGCAGGGCTATCCTTATAAGGTTGTGCAAGAACAAACAACTGATAAAATATAATCAGATCCTGCAGATAGACTAGTGGTGGACCGTAGCTGGGATAGCTACTAAAGTTCAAAAGAATGACACGGATATATGAAACTTGAATTATGTCACTGATAAAACAGAACGAAAAAAAAAAAAAATGAAAAAACACTCCTTTTAAATCCACAGAAACCTCACTGCTTCGCCGAATTGGCAAGATGTTGAACTAAAGTGTAACAAAAAGACTGTTACACACTGATGTTTAGCAGTTCAAAAGTAAAGTAGGACTAAATCTGTTTATATCCCAGGCATATACATTCCTATAACTCTTCCAAATGATGCAAAGTAACTTGAACACAGCTCACAACAGTCTGTGTGGGGAGACCACAACAAGCATACAAAAGTACCTTAGAATGTTTGTAAAAGCTGATGAAATGTTGTAGAGCAAATGCCTGGTTGCTCAGGAAGTCCTGACTATCCGTTTAGCTTGTGGTAGAGAAAACCCAATCCAATACTTTGTGGTTAGAAAAACACAAGAAGCTTCCCTTGGCAAACTCAATACTTCCAGACTTGCAGGAAGCAAATGAAGCACTAGAAGCACTAGCACAATTGCTATGTAAACAAACTCAGAAGTTCCAAACTCATACACTGTTATACACTGATGTTTAGAAGTTCAAAAGTAAAGTAGGACTAAATCTGTTTATATCCCAGGCATATACATTCCTGTAACTCTTCCAAATGATGCAAAGTAACTTGAACACAACTCACAACAGTCTGTGTGGGGAGAGCACAACAACCATAAAAAAGTACCTTGGAATGTTTGTGAAAGCTGATGAAATGTTGTAGAGCAAATGCCTGGTTGCTCAGGAAGTCCTGACTATCCGTTTAGCTTGTGGTAGAGAAAACCCAATCCAATACTTTGTAGTTAGAAAAACACAAGAAGCTTCCCTTGGCAAACTCAATAGTTCCAGACTTGCAGGAAGCAAATGAAGCACTAGCACAATTGCTATGTAAACAAACTCAGAAGTTCCAAACTCATAGGAAGCAAAAAGGCGCTGTAGACTGAAAATAAATCCTTTATTACAACGATAGCATTCCTTAAGCACTAGTTGAGCGCTTTCATCTGCACCATCGCAGACTTCATCAGAACTAGTGCAAAACATTTAATTAACTCATTTAAAAACAGTTTTGGCGCCAAAACTTTGTTACTCAATTTAAAGAAACAGTACTCCATTTGTAACATAACTAATATTGGACCTATATAAAAAACATATAAATCTTGGTGATTTATGTATATACATACCAAAAGTAAATACATATGTATATATAATTATAAATATTGATTTTAAAAATCACTAAAAATAATTATTCATATGGTATTGTGATTGAAATACTAAAACATGAATTAAATTCACTATGTGTACTTACATTTCATCAAATATTGCAGCCATAAAAATATTATGTATCAAGAATTAAAAATGGTTTTATACTTATAAAATCGTTAATACCTGGATTCCTGGTGGAATCAGTTAAAATCTGCCACTTGCTTTCTTTACAGGCCAGTCTTGTTTTCCAATCCCCTCCAAAAGGAATTTCCTTCACCTCATCTATTATCATAAAGGAGAATGTGTGTCCCTCACCATATTCCTTGATGTGTCTGTATAGGGCATTTTTACTATCCATTTTCCTAATTTTATAATAATGCTCATAAATACGTTTCTTTAACTCTCTTTCTGTTTTGCCTATATAATAGGCTGGACATTTTTTGCACAGAGCTAAATATACTATGTGCTTGGTGCTGCAATTTCCACCTATGCTCCTAATTTTACTGTGATTAATGTCATTCAAAACAATATCACTGTTGGTGTTTATATGTGTACATTGTTTGCATCTTCAGCACTTTCTGGTGAAAACCTTGTCTTTGTTATTGTTTCTGCCTTTCCCTAACTTGGAATGTTCCAGTAATCTTTTATGTTGGGACCAGTTTTGTATACTATCTTAGGTTCCTCACCCAGTATATTTTTGTTGACATCTGATACTGTGATAATGTCCCAATATTTCTTTATAATGTCCTTAATCTTGGTGCTGTGAGGGGTATAGGTCAGAACACACACTCTACCCATATTTGCATTCTGCAAGTTAGCGTTAATCTCTTTATCAAGACCTAGCAGTGGTTTGTATTTTATTCCCCATTGGGATTTGACAAATTCAATGGTGTCACTAATCATGTTGCTGGGATATCCTCTCCTTTCAAATAAATCTGCTAACAGAACCATTTCTCCTTCCATGAATTCTCTAGTTGATGACATTCTAGCACATCTAATGCACTGTCCCTTCATAATATTTTTGAAAATGTGTGGTGGATGTTCACTTCCAAAAAATAGATAATCATTCGAGAATGTGCTTTTTCTATGTATCTTGGATGTAAAACCTTCCTCATTGGAACCTATGAACACATCCAAATATGAAATACCTGAGTTATTTGTTTCATAGGTAAATTTCAAAAAATTGGTAGTTTCGTTGATGTATTCAATAAATTGTGGTATTGTCTCGTTGGGTCCCTTCCACAGAATGAATATATCGTCCAGAAATCTTACATAGAAGGTGATATAGCTGGAGAATGCACAGTTGGTAATGAATTCATTCTCCCAATCAGACATAACCAAGTTTGCAAATATGGGGCACAAGATGCCATAGCAACTCCCTTGCTTTGTCTGAAAAATTCACCCTCGAAAGTAAGATAATTGTGATCCAACACTAGGCCCATCATATCCATGATTAGATTTATTTTATCCCAGGTCAATGTAGAAAACTTTCTAAGACTCCTGGCAAATCTCTCTAGTCCCTCGTCCTTAGGAATACATGAAAATAAGTCACATACATCAATGGTGATGAATGTACATTGTTCTGTCCATTTGTCAGGACTGAGTTTGCTCAAGAAATCCCATGAGTCTTTGATGATGAATGGTACATGTGTATAAATATGTTTCGTCCATCTATCGATCATTACTCCTATGTTATATGTTTTTGACTTTGAACCTGAGATGATGGGTCTGAAGGGTGGTTTGGTCAGAGACTTATGAATTTTCGGTATTCCTATTATGCAAGCCATCACTGGATGATCCACTTTTAGAAACCTATATACTTCTTCTGTGATGCGGTTATCAATAAAGTATTCTTCCAAAGCTATGTCAATTCTTCTAAACCCTTTGTTAATTTGGTTGATTGAAACCTGTTGGTAATTCCCAGAATGGTATAAAATATGGTATATCTCAGTGATATAATCTTTTTGGGGATAAATAACTGCCCCTCCCCCCTTGTCGGGTTTCATTATTCTTACGTCTTTTTATACATATATTCATTCAGTACCGCTCTTTCTTCTTTGGAAATGTTATCTTTTGTTAATTCCTGTTTTTTCCGATATTCTCTTTTGATTTCATGGTTGAGTAGATACAGTTCTTTACATATCATTTGTTCAAATACATTCACTTGCGAATTGTACTGAGGTATAAATGTACTTTTTCTTTTTAATTCAGTGGGTATGTATGTGGCCTCATCATCCTTTCCTTTTTCAAATAGTAGAGCCAGGTTAAGTCTGCGACTATATAATTTGATTTCTTTGATATGATCTACTAGATTGAATTTCTGTGTAGGGATGAATTTGGTTCCTTTGCATAAAAGGGAACATAATTCTTCATGAATAGGGACATCTGTGTAGTTGTACACGTTGAAGCCTTCATAGTGCGTGATACTAGGTTTTTCTTTTTCTAATTCTGATGTATCTACCTCCTGTATGTCTATTTTCACAGTTTCATCATGTCCATTATTTGAATTCTCATTGTTGATGTTAAAGGGAGATGGGACCACGTCAATCTCTCTAGATGGAACTAAAATGGCAGGAGGAGAGACAGTAAAACCTCCAACTGTCGTTCTAAACTGACAAACTCTGGATTTTACTTGTATTTTCTGCTGCTCTGGTAATTTGTTTTTCCATAATTTTGATGGTGTCTCCCTCCCTGAAAATTTTCCTGTCTGTCCACCTGTCTTCTACCTCTTACATGTGTATATCCTTCATCTAATCTTTCTTTCCTATCTTGTGGCCAAACATATACCTTACAAGTTCTATATAGCTCCATATCACGCTCTAATTTTTGTTTTTCCTTCGGAAAATATTTTCCGCTGTGGTTTCTGCCATTTGGAATTGTTTGTGGTATAAATCATACCACTGTTCAAATGCAGGGTTACGCAAAATAAATTCATTAACATGCTCTACTTCATCAATAAGTACATTCAACTTATCCTCGTAACACTTCAATAACAAATTCATATAACAAATGCCAAAATCATCAAACAAACTGTTGAAAGCTGAAATTGTACTCTCATTGTATTCTAGGCCCATAGGTAGTTTGAAAAACCTAATCCCTTTGGGAACTACCTTCGAATAAATGCATTGCTTCAAATAAGCTTTATCAACTTTAATATTCTGTATTTGTATTAAAATGTTTCCCATTTTATATATACTACTTTTGATGGATTCATTTTGATCATCATCCCCATATTTTTTGTTAATAACATTATCATGATGTTGAAACATTTCATTAGAGTGTGATGGATCAAAAGCATAATCATTTTTGAGAAACTTATTAAACGTGGAATAATTATTATCAACATGTTTTCCTTGTGTAACTCTCTTGTTTCTCACAGTATTTTCATTGTGTAACAAGTTAGAATTACTAGGTATAGTACATTGAGTTTTAGTATTTGGCATACATGCCATAGCAGAATAGGTTTTTTTGGGGGGTGCATGTTTCGCTTGGCCTCTATAGTCCATTTCAGCTCTACTGTGAAAAAGCTGAAATCAAGGTAAAGTCCTTTTCAGGTATCGATAGGACATCAACGACCCTTGGGTTCATATCTATATTGCCCGTTCTGTGTGATGACCCTGTTTGATTTAAACACCCCTGTCCATTGGGTATTTCAACATTGGTATCCACTGTCAATATCAAGTCATTCTCGCTGTTGTCCTGAATCCTGGGTATGTCCTTGTGGGAAGATGTTCGTTCATGTTTACCGTTAATATGTGTAGATTTAACAATCGAAGTGACTAATTCCGTGAGCTTGCTGACATCTTGGTGTAATCTGGCTACTTCAGCCCTTAAAAGTAGAATTTCTTCACCATCCAATACAGCCGACGCCCCAACCACTGCTTCCGCCATCACTGTAAGGCAACTAATAAGGTTGTGCAAGAACAAACAACTGATAAAATATAATCAGATCCTGCAGATAGACTAGTGGTGGACCGTAGCTGGGATAGCTACTAAAGTTCAAAAGAATGACACGGATATATGAAACTTGAATTATGTCACTGATAAAACAGAACGAAAAAAATGAAAAAACACTCCTTTTAAATCCACGGAAACCTCACTGCTTCGCCGAATTGGCAAGATGTTGAACTAAAGTGTAACAAAAAGACTGTTACACACTGATGTTTAGCAGTTCAAAAGTAAAGTAGGACTAAATCTGTTTATATCCCAGGCATATACATTCCTGTAACTCTTCCAAATGATGCAAAGTAACTTGAACACAACTCACAACAGTCTGTGTGGGGAGAGCACAACAACCATAAAAAAGTACCTTGGAATGTTTGTGAAAGCTGATGAAATGTTGTAGAGCAAATGCCTGGTTGCTCAGGAAGTCCTGACTATCCGTTTAGCTTGTGGTAGAGAAAACCCAATCCAATACTTTGTAGTTAGAAAAACACAAGAAGCTTCCCTTGGCAAACTCAATAGTTCCAGACTTGCAGGAAGCAAATGAAGCACTAGCACAATTGCTATGTAAACAAACTCAGAAGTTCCAAACTCATAGGAAGCAAAAAAGGCGCTGTAGACTGAAAATAAATCCTTTATTACAACGATAGCATTCCTTAAGCACTAGTTGAGCGCTTTCATCTGCACCATCGCAAGCAAGGCAGAACCAGGTCCTACCCCTTGTGTCGAGAGGCTCTAAGAGTATGGCAGTGCGCAATGTCTTCCCAACACTTTCTGATTGTGATGAACATTCTGGGGAAATCCAACGTGAAAGCAGACAAGCTAAGCAGGGCTATCCTTATGCCTCACGAATGGTCCTTGAAGCAGGATATTGCAAACCAACTTTTTCTCAAGTGGGGCCAGTCTTGCCTCGACCTTTTGGCCACCTCCATCAATACCAAATGCAGCAGCTATTTCACCCTAGTCCCCCCACCAGGACAGTCACCCAGGGATGCACTTGTTCACGATCGGCCACCGGGACTTCTTTATGCTTTCCCCCCGTTCCCTCTAATACCCAAGGTTCTTCAGAAATCAGAATCATTAGGTTGCAAACTAATAGTCATTGCCCCTTACTGGCCTCGTCAAATATGGTTCCCTTTTCTATGGCCCCATCTCCACAAGGAGCCTTGGATCCTGGAGCCAGTTTCAGATCTTCTGGTGCATCAGTCAGGTACACTCCATCCTTCCATACAGACCCTCAAGCTGACAGCTTGGTCCTCCACTTCCCGTCTTAGCCAGGCTTTCTGACATCTCCCCAGCAGTACAACATATTTTGCTTTCACAAATCCTCAACGAGAAAACTTTATACTAGCAAATGGAAGTGCTTCTCTTGTTGGTCATTCAAGAATAGTATTGACCCTTTTACTGCACCTATTTCAAAGGTCCTCAAATTTCTTGCTGAAACCTTTAACAAAGGAGCAGCAGCAGCAACTATCCAAGTTCAGTTGGCTGCTATTTCCAACTTTCATGTGGGAGAAAGGGGTTCCAACGTTATGTCCCACAGGTTATGCAAAGCTTTCATAAAAGGTACTATCCTCCTCAGACCCCCAGTAAGAGAACCACCTCCTCCTTGGGATCTAAATGTAGTCCTAACTGCCTTGATTCTTCCTCCTTTCAAACTGGCTAATACTTGTTCTCTGAAATTCTTGACTTGGAAAACTATTTTCTCGACTGCCATTACCTCAGCTAGGAGGGTATCAGAATTACAAGCTCTATCCATTCTTCCCCCTTACTTAATTTTTCACAAAGATAGGTTTTCTCTCAGAACCACCCCCTCCTTCCTACCAAACGTTTGCTCAGAGTTCAATCTGAATCAATCAACAGAACTACCTGTATTCTACCCTTGTCATGGCAACAAGGCAGAATATAAACTCCACCAACGGGATGTTCCTAGACAGTTAAGTTTTTACTTGCACAGGACACAAAAATTCAGAAAATCTGACCAATTGTTTGTATCCTTTGCAGAAAACAGAAAGGGAACTTCAGTCTCAAAAGTAACTTTATCAAAATGGCTTTCAGACACTATCACTTATGTCTATAATTCACAGAACAAGCAGCTGCCAGGAAAAATTTGAGGACATTCAACTAGGGCCTTGTCTACCTCTACTGCCTTTCAGGCCATACTGCCTTTAGACTCAGTTTGTGCGGCAGCTACATGGGTTAATCCCCATACCTTCATCACTCATTACAGAGTAGATGTGGCCTCCCAGAACAGGGCATCCTATGGTTCCTCGGTCCTGAAGAGTGTATTCCATTGAGCCACCCAAGAGGAAGGTGCTGGGGATGTAGTCCCAACCAGCAAGAAGGAAGGTGAGAGAGGGACAACATAACATAAAGAAGCTATGTACTCACCATAACATTCCATGTTTGATCTCGCCTTCCTTCTTGCATCCCACCCTCCGTCCCCCTCCTGGAAGATCGAGAGGAATTATCCATCATTTGGATACATAGGCTGTGATTCCCTTCCTGCCTTATGAGTTGGATAGGCTAAGAATCCTTCTACTACTATCTTGGTGGGATATATATATATATATATATATATATATATATATATATATATATATATATATATATATATATATATATATATATATCTCACACACACACACACACACACACACACACACACACACACACACACACACACACACACACACACACACACACACATTTATGTATAGTTTATATACATGTCTATATTTGCATATTATAGTCTAGTGTTATGGGTTATCACAAATGAGATCTGGGTAACTCTCGCTAGGCATGTTGGGATAGAGTCTAGCTTCGAGCCAGTGGAAGCTCTCCAGCTTTAGAATGTGGCCAAGTCGGAGCCGAGAATTAGCTCCAAACCCAACCAGCAATAAGGAAGGTGAGATCAAGGACAACAAACATGGAGCGTTATGGAGAGTATATAACTTCTTTTTTTAGATTAATGATTTGAGTGCATAGAATCTTTGGAAGCTGTCCATCTGTGATATCCTTGGCAGAATATAACCCATATAGCCAAGGCTACTGCAGCAGTGATCTTTTGAGCATCTGCTGTTATGGTACGTTTACTTACACAACTGTACTTTTTCTGCTCATACTTCTCAACTTGTAAGTACAAGATGTCTGGACAAGGCAAAAAATAAAGGGGACAAAGACTCAAAATGAAGGACATATTTTAAATATTGCTCTTATTTTATTTATTTTTATTTATTTATTTAACATTTGCTGACCTTTAAAGTCTGACTTGGAACAAGCCAATTTGTAGCGGAAGCCTGAGGAGAAATCTTCCAGATGCATGTCTTTGTAACATAGGAGGAAACCGGAGCACCTGAAGGAAGCCCACATGAACGCAGGGAGGGCATGCAGACTCCGCACAGTAGGCACCCCAGCCAAGAATCAAACCAGAAAACCTCTTGCTGTGAGGCAACAATGCAAACCACTGCATGACTGTGCCTTCCACAAATATATAAATATAAAACTTTACGAGAATAACAGGTTTTGTCTTAACATTCATTTTCTGAAGGATATAAGGTCTGAAACTCAAATGTAGCTCCTTATTTAATGATGTAAATCCTCAATGAAAACAGCAAACTCTATGAGGAACAGACCAAAAAATATTAGGCAAAAATCTTGACATTCTGTGAAAATCTGGACAGTTGAGAGGTATATATCTGTCTTTTCCATTATCTGTCTATTTTAGCCATAGAAACATTAGCATTACCACTGTGTGTCTGTTTTGTAGTAAATAGGTAGATCAGTATCATTCAGTAACATCAGATTACCGTTCATCTTCTTTTCTTCTGGCAGGATTTGTAATCATAGACATATTTTGTGACTCACACTGCATGTTCGCTGTAAGCTCCTTTATTGAGTACAGTGCCCCTTTCAGCATGTACCTCGCAAAGCACATGCAGCAGGAGAGACCACAGAGGTTCCTCACCAGGAGAATCCAAGTTCTCACACATCTGCCCTACACAGACAGACTAAAAGCCCTGTCCCTCTACTCAGTCTCATACAGACTCCTCAGAGGTGACCTCTTTCTGGCATACAAAGCAATCTCAGACCCCATCTTGATAGGACTGCTGCATATCCGCAAGTCAAGCTCCACTCGTGTACCCCGCATGCGCACCGTCAACAAGGTCTGTGACATCAATACGACTTGTTGGCAGGACAGATTTGTGTCCCAGAGACTCCCCCTTCTGTGGAACAGACTCCCACTCCACGTCAAGCAGAGTATCTCATTAACCCTTTTTAAGCTCAACCTGGATAACTGGATGGGTAACAGAAAATACACCCCTGGGATTCCACCTGTGTCCCTGCTGGATAGGGACATCGAGTGCTGACTTGTCAGAACATGGGCTAACTTCTTGGCTAGGCTTGTAAGGGTTTCAGGGCCTAGTAACTTCCTATGATCCTATGTTTGGTTTGATTTTGCTGTACTTTTAAATTCAAACATCCTTTGGTTACCTTTTCCTGTGCTTTTGTGTTTAAATTCAGGAAGTTTGTTACATTCTTTACTCTGATGAAGTCCCTTTTGATTTTAGGACAAAAGTGCTCAGGTTTTACTTTTTTTTTTTTTTACAATAAATGAAGTGTTTTGCCTTTTGGATCTTACATTTTTTGACAACTTTGCTGGTGTGGATTATTGTGAGCTGTGGAATTGTTCCTACTTTGGGTTCTTATTTTTCAGTGACAGTTTTGTCAGAATCAGCTCCTTCTGTTGATAGGATTGTATATTTACTAATAAAGGTCTAGGTTGCTTTCTCATAGCCAGGTTTGGAGCATACATATGATGTGCCCTTTTAACTAACAACTCCTGCTGTTGAATACCATTCCAGTTGCTTTCATAAAATTCATGCAGTCTGTTCCTTCCAGCTTCTCTGGTATAGTTGAAAAGCTCAGGTTTTCCCTACGTTCTCTGTCCTCTGATTCTATTATTTTTTGAAACATCTCTTCCTGAGCAGTCTCATATTCAGCCAGCCTTTTCTTCATTTCAGCTTCTGATTTTTGCAGCTTTATCACCTCATCTGAATATCTGTTTAAAGTTTCTTCAGTTTTCTCCAGTCTTTTGTTGTTTGTGTTGATATATTCCATCAGTGTTTTGTTCATTTTTAACGAGGTCTTTGTACATTTGTCCTATATCTTCCTGTAGGTTACTGGAAATCATATCTGGAAGTTGCATTGCTTTTTGCTGAACAGCTTCAGAATTTTCCCCTCTCCGTGTTTCTTCCTCACTTTTTGTATCTGAGTTTTTCCAGGTGCTCTATTTCTTTTTTCCTGGCATCCAGGTAGTACATTTACTAGCCAGTTACTGAAATTTACCCATAAACACAAAAGCCTGCTAGCCTTCTCTGTTGAGTTTCTGTTTTCACACTGAGAGAGCTAGAGTTAAGCTGTTACTCAATGTGCAGCCATGTTGGAACTATACTGTTTCCATCCGTAAATGATGTGATGATGTCAGTTTTCATTCATTCCTCAACAGTTTGTTTCAGATCTGATCCTGGGATCTGATTCGGCCATTATTCTCAGCTTGTGGCCACTAGCAAACTCTCAAACTCCTCCCTTACCCATAATGCACTATCCCCTAACATACCTCAGCTCTCGTTTGCTGCTTTCATGTTGGGACATGGCTGCTGTGAGCTCTTGAGCTTAGTGTTATTTTGGAGATAAGTCTAAAGTTTTTGTATTTACACTCTGTATATTCTTATATCTTTAATAATATACATTTTATATTTATCTTCTGTTATTGTAGTATCTGCTTTACCTCCCTTTCCTACAATTTTGTGTACTCCTTTTTGCCATAGTTGGTAAACTTTTCCTGTATCCCTTTTGTACGTATAGAGTGTATTCTTGATACCATTGTTGGTATCTTTCTCTCTTTTTCCTTTTCTTTGCTTATATATAAAACAAGTAGTATCTTGTTATTTTCTGCTCTTTGTTGTTTAAAAATGTCTGATAAGCTGACAGGGTTTAAAAAGCATCAGAAATGCTGTCACAGATTACTGCTTTCTGATTCTCATGCCTTAAGTGTATATTGCCGTGGCCCAGATCACATTCAGACAGATTGCAAAATTTGTAAATCTTTTAATCTTAGGGCCATCAAGGACAGGAAAAACAAACTGATTTTAAAGGTTTGCTACATTCCCTTTTTTTTAGAAGCTCTATCTGGGGCTCAACACTCCCAAACCTAAGCAAAAGGAGCTTTCTGGCAAACACTTGGGACCATCTGGGTCCTCAACCCCATCCTCAGCTCTGATGATGGAACCCCTGAAGAAAAAGCTTAAGAAATCAGATCCCATGCCTGGTCCTTCCCTAAAGCCAGTGTCAGAGACTAAATTGACTTCCTCGGATCCTGTCCTTTTGGATCTGAAGTCATTACCAAGGACTCTCTCCTCTCCCACCATAGATCCGATATCCTCTTGGGTGCCTTCTCCCTTTTTGGAATCCTGCCAGAGCTCCAGGTCTTCCTCAGTGGCATCATCTCATTCTTCCAGAAGTATGACTGAGGCTGATGTGTATAGAATAAGGGAGTTTCTCTTGGCACAGATTCAGGTGGGAGTTCTTCCGACCCCTACCTCATTAGGTCAGGAAGCCCTTGCTACTACTACACCTGCAATCTTGGGTCCTTCTCCAATCCATCTTGTTGTTTTGGAACCCTTGGATCTGAGTCTCCTGGATCCATCTGGTTCAGATCCGAAGATCATAGTGTCTATGGCTCTGAGGATTCCTCTGAGGGCATCATCTCCAAGTGCTTTGGAGCTGGATGACTCTTGGAGCTGAAGCATCCCTGTCAGATCTGAGGTGTTAGAGTCAGCTCTGAAGCTGTTGTAGCCATCTCTGCCACTCAGAGCTTCTGCATTGGATAGCTTGCCTCCAGCCTCTGCCTTGGATGGATTCCCGTCAGGGCAGGGAGAGTCAATTGGTCAGAAGCCTGGCCATCGACTTCCTTCTCCCTGGGGAGTTCTGCTTTTGAGGTGTTGGAGAGAGTGTTCTCTGCTTCTACAGGATAGATGGTTCCTCCCCCCTCGGATCTACCCTCTGGATCCTGTATGTCTCTATATCTTGAGCCCCATCATTTCACTCCCCAGGGACAGCCAGCCCAAAGTCTCCAGGCTACCCATTAGGGTATTACTAATTTTTCCAATACTTCTCCAGAAAACCCCACTAAAGACATCCCTATGAAGAGGAAGTGCAACAGGAGGCACTTGGACCCTCCTCAGGACTCTTGTCACTGAAGATACAAGATTTTGTTGACAGAGAAGGGTCCTGAAGATCTCCATCCAAAGATGTCTCATTTGGTGACATCCTAGAAATCCTTAAGCAGAGGGGTTGTTATAGAATAATTTATGTAATATTACTTTGGTCATATGATATATAGCAATATATGTGAAGTATAATGTTTATGTTAATACAGTTTGATTATTTTATGTGAATGTAAATTTGCCTATGTCACAAGTAATAATTCAATAAAGGTGTTTAGAAAAAAAAAAAGACAGAGGGGTGGTTGGTCCACCGTTAACCCTTTCAAAGAGGAATCTGTATCCTTGGAGGCCTTTGGGTCTGTCCCATCTACCTCCTGGGTGACTCCATCCACTGATGAGCGCAATGATTTGATCCACAAAAAAGAACAATGTAGAACTACGAAATGATAACTTAAACTCTAAGATACTGGAATGACAGTCCAAGACCAGAGTTATTGTTTTAGTGCTTTCGTCCTTTCTGTTTAATAGAACTACCTCAGAAAGGACAAAATTGCTAAAACAATCATTCTGGTCTTGGACTGTCATTCCAGTATCTTAGAGTTTAAGTTTCCATTGATTTGACCTCTGAGCAGGTGTGGAAGGAACCAGATACAGTTGAGTCAATCCCCGAAAGACCAGACTGGATTTTGGTACCACCAGCAGGAAAGGAATTTTGGAGCAAGAAAGTGTCCGTAGATTCCATGATTGTGGTAGCAGCCACTAAGAAAGAACGCACGGAGCAGAGATCTTCTGTCCATCCCCGTAACAGAGAGTCTAGGGCATTGGACAGATTGGGAAGCGTGTGTATGCTAAAGCAACCTTTGCACTCAGATTGCTGAACTGTTTGCCACACTTCACAAGAATACAGAGGGATCTGATTAAGGAACATTCAAATTCCCTGTCTGGAACCAGTACTTCTGAGCCTCATTTTTCTGTAGTCTCGCAGTTGGCTACCCTTCAATTGATCACTAACTCATCCATGAGGCTCATCTTTCATGCTGCAGAAGGTACCTCAAGGGTATCGAGTTCAGGCATTTCTATTAGAAGTCATGCCTGGATGCATTTGTGTGACTTTGTGGAGCCCTTCAATTCCTTTTTCATCAGTGCTCCTTTTGACAGAAGCTCATTGTTCGGCCCTAAAGTTAAGGACACACTCTCCAGATGCAAACAAGATGGAAAGACCGTCTGCAGTTGGAGTGTGTTTTTTGACTCCTCAAAAGGACCTTTTCCAGGAATTAACAATGAGATTGAAAAATGTGGTTCAGGAAGTCCCAGGGTCCTTTCCAAGTTCCCTGTGGAGATGGATCCCCCAGAGGCAGGGGGGCGGGGACTCAAATGGAAGATAATGCCCATGTGGCAGAGGAGGCCTGAAGAATCAGGGGTCCAGAGATTCTTTCTCCAACAGACTGTACCAAAGCTCCTGAAAGGAGGCCTGATTGTCCACCTCTGGAGACAGTCGGGGGTCATTTATCCCTGCACCAGAGAGCCTGACTAGACATTACAAAAGATACATGGGGGTAGAGGATTAGTTCCAGAGGTTTTATAATTCCCTTTTCCCTACCACCTCCACTGGTTTACAGTATTTTCCATGTTCCACCCAGTCAGAGGAAATCAGCAACTCTAGAAAAAAAGAGTCATCCAAGAAGTGCCCCCAGACCAGATAGGATTCTGAACTTGCTCAAGACTCTTTTTAGTGCGAAAGAAAACAGGGAACTGGAGACAGAGTTTGACTCTCAGCAGTCTGAACAAATCAGTTCAGCACACCATGTTCTGAATGGTCACAGTTCAGGCCATTCTGCCCTTTTTGTGCAATGATGACTGGATGTGCTCAGACCTTCAGGATGTGTACTATCACATAAAAATGAACAGACAATCCAGAAGGTATTTATGCCTCTGGCTGAGAGCCAGTCATTACCAGTTCAGAGCACTGCCATTTGGCTGTACCACAGCCTCCAAGGTGTTCAAATGCATGACAGTAGTAGCAGCTCACTTGAGATTGCAGGGATTCCGAGTATTTTCTGTACTTGGATGACTGGCTCATTACTGCCCTGACCAGGCATCTACTGATAAGAGCTCAAGACCAGGTACTTGAGACTTGCTCCCATCTAGATATAACCATAAATTGCAACAACTCTCAGTTAGAACTATCTCAGACATTGCAGTTCATAGGAGCCATTTTCAACACAGTATCCGTGACAGCTTTTCTTCCTCTGTCAAGAGTACAGACTGTCAGATTCCAGGTCAGGAAAATAATTCACAGCTCCACAATATCAGCCTGATTAATCCTACAGGCCTTGGGATCAATGTTTGCAGGTATAGTTCTTGTTCCACTAGCAGGATTTCATGTGAGGATTCTTCAGTGGATGTTAGCAAATCAGTGGCCCATTCTTCATCAACACGTCAGCTCAGATAAGAATTACCCAAGCATGCAAAACATACCTTTGCTGGTGAATTCACTCAGATCAAGTTCTTCAAGGCTGTTCCTTCATTCTTCCTCAGCCCAAGGCCATAGTGACCACTGATGCATCCCAGATTGGGGGGGGGGCATTTTCTAGGAAATACAGTCCAAGACATCTATTTGCATATCAATGTTCTGGAAATGAGAGCAGTGGTGTTAGCATTGCAGACATTCCAAGACTCTATCCCTTTTGAAATAGTTGCGGTTTAGACAGACAATATGTCCATGGGTTGGTGCATCAACAAACAAGGAGGGATCAGATCTTACCCCTTATGTCGAGATGCTCTCATAGTTTGGCAATGGGCTTTCTCATCCAACTAATTTCTGATGGAAATGCACATTCTTGTGAAATCCAAAGTGATAGCGGACACTCTACTGTCCATTCTACTGCCTCACAAGTAGTCTCTCTACAAGAGTGTAGCGGAAATTATTTTTTGCCAGTCATGCTGCGACCTTTTGCATCTCCTCTAAACAACAAGTGCAGCAGGTTCTTTGCTCTAATCCTCCTGCCGGGGAGTCACCGAGAGATGCTAACTTACATGATTGGCACCCCCCAGTCTCCTTTATGCTTATCCCCCCAATTCCCTTAATCCCCAAATTTCTACAGAAAGCATCCCAGTTCAAGAATAGAGTCATCCTCATTGCCCCTTACTGGCCTCGACATATTTGTTCCTTTTCTTTTGACTTCATCTAACCTACTCTCCATGGAGTCTGGATCCAATTCCGGACCTTCTATCTCAGCCAAGAGGCATGATTCAGCTGGATATCTCAAACCAAAGACTGGCCACATGGTTTCTCCACTTCCACTGATAGCCAGACATACGCTCTCCTCCCTTGTTCATCTTATACTTTTGTCCTCCCACATTCAACAAGGAAACTTAAGAGAAGTAAATGGAAGGGATTTTTTTTTGAGAGCAGCAGAAACATATTGTCCTGCTTACAGCACCAGTACATAGTGCCCTTGAATTCTTAGCAACGATTTTCAGTGAAGGAGCTAGTTTTACAACTATTGGAGTACAGCTAGCTGCTATCTCTAATTTTCACGCTGGGATTGAAAAGTCCTCCTTGGCTTCGTTTAGACTTTGTAAAGTCTTTTTGAGAGGTATCTTCTTTTGAGTCCACATTGTAAATATCCAGCTCTGCCATGGGATTTAAATTTGGTATTACAGTTGTCAATTCTTTCACCCTTCGAACCAGCAGCTAAATGCAAGTTGAAATTTCTGACCTGGAAATCTATTTTTTTGATAGCCATCAGTTCTGCTAGAAGACTTTCAGAACTTCAAGCACTGTCTTCTAAACCTCCTTACTTAGTTTTTCATAAGGATAGGGTGACTTTACGAGCCAATCCTTTCTTCCTTCCTAAGGTGGTGTCAGAATCAATTATCAACCAATCTATTAACTTGCCAGTGTTCTTTTCAAATTTTACGTTTTGTGTGTGTTACACTTACTGGACATTCATACACAATTGTATTTTTACTTGCATAAAACAAAAAAATTTAGAAAAACAGACCAGTTGCTTGTTTTTCAGATTCCAAATTGGGCAGGCCAGTCATGAAGATAACCTTATCCAAGTGGCTTACAGATTGTATATCCTTTGTCTATAGCAAATTAGGCCTTTTTTACCAAAACCATTCACAGGGTCCATTCAACCAGGTCCATGGCTACATCTTCAGTATTCCTTTCCAGGGCATCCATGGACAATATATATGTGGCTACTTGGGCTAATCTTCATACCTTTATTACTCATTACAAATTGGATCTGGTCTCGAGGGGAAGAGCAGCCTTCGGCTCAACTGTGCACAGGAATATCCTTCCTTAGAGTCCTCCTGGGATTTTAGGTAACCAGTTGTTGAGGAATGAATGAGAATTGACAACATCATATAATGTTCCATCTGTGTTGTCCATTTTCATTCTTCCTGAGCTCCTCTCCCAGCAACCCCCTACCTTTGAACTAATGACTTCTGGAAGAACAAGACCTTATAAGGGAACCACTGCTCCTTATGTTGAGCTCTAGGTATGGATTTCTCTTAATATTTTGATAACATTTTTGTTTTACGCAACAAGCCAGTGAACAAGATCTGAAGTATGTTAGGGGATAGAGCATTATGTGTAAGGGAGGAGCTCAAGAGTTTGCTAGTGGTCACGAGCTGAAAATAACATCTAAGTCGGATCTGAGGATTGGATCCAAACCCAATTGTTGAAGAAGAATGAAAATGGACAACACAGATGGAATATTATGGTGAATACACAACTTCTTTTTTATTAACCTTGTATTCACATGGAAGCTTTTTTTACCCAGTGTTCCATTTAAAGACAGTTTTTTGCACTTTTTGCCAAGTTGAGTCATCAATAAATCTGCGTACCCTACCAAATGGGAAGAGTTACACATTCAGTGATCATGCTAGCTGTAGTATTTAGAATTTTATATATTTATTCACCTATACTGTATATTCTTTTTTTGTGGGTAAGACTATTTACTGATTTTTGTTGAACATTTGAATGATGTTTAAAAAATGCATTGTACTCAGCACTTCATTCTGATATACAAGTGATTCTTCTAACAGTTACATGGTTTTATTACAAGCTTTGTATCCTTCATAACATGATGGAATATAATGAATATAGGCAGTACGTTTGTTGAATACTTATGTTTTCCCTGGCTTGAATGATTATATTTATAAAAAAAAAAAGAAGCAGATGAAATAGCATTTTAGTCATGTAATTAATGAATGTATTTAGATGGGTGAGCTGGGCAGTGCTGTTTTCAGTCTTGATAAAGTGCTGTTTGTGGCATTCAAGCTAACTAACCATTTGAAATAAAATCACCTGTTTGTACTGAGTTGTATTATTTTATAGATTTATAATTCTTTGTAGTATAGTTTTGGAAACATCTTGTACAGCTTATTGTGTTTTGTTTTCATCTTGAATATCATTTACTGTAGAACATGTCATTTGTTCACTGTATGTCACCCAGTCTTCCATTGTATAATGAAAAGCATTAACACGCTAAAATACTCAGCCATTTTAAAGTCATGTTCTCATTCAACCTTATGCATTTGCTTTTACTGCTTACTTATTCCTTCATTACCAAAACTTTTACTTAAATACTTTTTCATATGCTACTGCTTTGCTCAGGATCACTCTGCTCCCCTACCATACCCCTAATTCTCATCTACCCTTCACTACCTGTATACAACCTGTAAGCCCTCAGTTACCACCTCCCAACATTCATAGCCCATCACATCAAACAACACTTATTTACAACTTCCTGAAACCTCACTAATTTTAACCCTGAAACATTTAACAGAGTCTTAAGCTCCTTTAACTGGTCTAGCCTGAAAAATATTCCAGTCAACGAAGCTGAACACAAATTTAACAGCCTTTTATTAAAAATCTTAGTAGCTTATCTTCACTTAGAGTAAAAGAGCAAATTAAAGGAGGAACTTAGTGGGTGAAATAGAAAGAGCTTGGAAGAAATGGCAAAAACATAGATTGCCCCAAAACTTGCAGTGCTTTAAACAACAACCTAACCATACTAAATGACAGATCAATTCTGAATAAGAAACTCTACTTATTAAACAATAGATCCACCACCCCCCAAAAAATCTGGTCTTCTATTAATAATGTACTACACCCTAGAACTAAGTAATGTACTACACCCTAGAACAACCATCACTCCTAATCCTGACCCAAATAACACTTCCTCCAAAACAGCTGCTCAATTTAACAGGCATTTTGTCAAATGCATAATAGTATGTACTAAAGATTTTTCTCCTAACAAGTCTGACATTCCCTCTTCTCACACATAACACCCCCAGCGTCACCCTAATAATCTATTCCATTCTTCTACATCAAAACTTTACTACTTAAACTGAAACCCTGTTCTCCTTCAGCAGATGGTCTCCCAGCAGAATACCTCCAGTTGGCTGCCATTGCTATAACCTAGCCTGCATCTATTCTGATTAACAGATCTGATGTTGTCTATTTTCGTCCGATTCAACATTTGAGTTGGGGTCTGACCTGTAACCTTCTTCCAGAGTTTTGGATCTGAGGCGATTCCTCCCCTACCCACAATTCCCTCCATCTGTTTAAATCACCTCAATTTTTGTTTGCCACCTGCTCTGTGCAGATGTGTTATCTGAGAGCTGTTGCAGTCTATTCACAATAAGTGAAAGTTTTGTTTCTTATTTTTCCTGCTCAACTCCTCCCTTTATTATTTTTGCAGTGTAGCATAGGCCAAGAAGGCAGGTGTGTGCACAGATTTTGGATCCATCCTGACACCAGTGGAACCTGTTCCTTATGCCCCTCATTTGAATAAACAAAGAGTCAAGGGCCATGAACAGATTAGAGAAAAATGGACTTGTGTATGAGCGACCTTTGCTCTCAGGGCACTGAATCACCTCACATGCTTGACACATTTTTAGAGGGACTGGAGCAAGGAGATTTCCAAGTCTGTTTCAAGTGGCTTACCTCTGGATGTCCAAAAAACTGTGGACACCCAAATGTCCACTCTGCAATCTACCTGTAATGCAGCCATGCACCTGCTCTACAATGCTACTGATGGCACAGCAAGAGCAGCTTGTATATGGATTAGCATGCATTGCCATGCCTGAATGTGAGTATGCAGTTTTGTGGAAAACGTCAAGGCATCCTTTATTAATGGACGGCGCAGTGGTGCAGCAGTAGGGTTGTCGCCTCACAGCAAGAGGTACTCCAGTTAGATTCTTGGCTGGAGTGCCTTCTGTGCGGAGTCTACATGTCCTCCCTACGTTCGTGTGGGTTTCCTCCAGGTGCTCCGGTTTCCTCCCATGTTGCAAAGACATGCGTCTGGAGCATTTCTCTCCAGGCCTCCACTGAAAATTCACTTTGTTCCAAGGTGGACTTTCCTGGTAAACAAATGTTAAATAAAATAAATGAATAAAATAATGCCCCTTTTAATGGTTCCACTGTTCTTGGTCCCAAAGTTAAAGAAACAATTACCAGGAGTGAGCAAGAGTAGTAATTGTTTTTGGTTTAGATTCTTTCAGATTTTAAGCATTTATTCCTTTTCTCTAGTGTGGAATTTACAGATAGTTCTATAGTTTGATTACAACTTAGGATATTATGTGTGTGTGTGTGTGTGTGTGTGTGTGTGTGTGTGTGTGTGCGTGCGTGCGTGCGTGCGTGCGTGTGTGTGTGTGTGTGTGTGTGTGTGTGTGTGTGTGTATGCGCACATGTTTTATTAGTAGTAAAATAATATAATTTATTTTTTTTTAGAAGTGGTTTAGATTGTTGTAAAATATATACAGTTTATTCTAATAGTGTTTTTATATTATTCTGATGTCAGACAAATCTTCAGGAATCAAAAAGTATTCAGCCTGTGGAGACATGTTCCCTCCTGAAGACCCCCGTTCCTTGTATGTATATTGTTTAGGTGCCACCTACCTACAGGCAAACTATGATATTTGTGTTGCATTTGGCTCTAAAGCTGTACAAAGTTTGTTTGTCTTTTCGGCTTTTCCCGGTTAGGGGTCGCCACAGCGGAACTCCGGTCCGCTAATGACTGGCAGTCGATTTTTATGGTGCCGAGTTGCCAGCCTGATGCCCAACCTTCAGCGAAGGCACGCCCATTCACGCATGTCCTTCGGAGGCCACTCAACCGCGGGGAGGACATGCAGACTCCACACAGAAGGCACTCCAGCTGAGAATTGAACAGGAGAACTTCTTGCTGTGAGGCAACAATGCTATCGCTGTACCACCGCAGCTTTAAACCTGTACAAAGTAAGGGGGGAAATCCTTATTAAAGGATTACTTTCCCCATATACAGGGCCTTTAACATCCATAATGTTTTCTGGGTCAGGACCTACATCTGCTTCTCCTAGCAGTGAGAAGAGAAAGGATAAAGAAAAGGATAAGAATAAAGTAAAACAGAGAGAAGTCTTTAGAAAAAAGGAATGAAAAAAAATCAGAAGAGAGGAGGCCTTAGAAGGCAAGAAAGAGGTCCCCAGACTCGTCTAGTCTATTGGGTCCAATATCAAAACTTTAGATGCAGTCAGCTCTACTTGTCAGTCGAGTCCAAATGTCCCCTCCACAAGCTATCTTTTTCTGTGGAGCTGGTGAGCCCTTGACTTCATTCACCGATCCTCCAAGGCAAAGAGTCTTCTAGGCTGCCATCGTTAGCTTCATCGTCCAGGTTGGTCTGATCCACCAGAATTGTAATGGAAATGGATGTTGATTTTTGAGGATACAGATCCAACTGAGAGTTCTCCTGGTACTGTCTCCTAGGAGAGGTCTGGGTACAGGCACATTGACTCCATCACACTTTTCTCTGATACCTGTTCAGTATTTGTGATTGGTTTCCATGGGTCCTAATTGTTCCAGCACACCTCATTGAGATCTGACAGTCCAAGGGAATTCAACTTCATCTACATCCATTACTCTCTTGATGCAGATGCTATCAAATCAGGACAAGTCCTGGAGCTGAAATGTTTGTGTCATCGCAGCAGTATTGCAGTTGACCCTGATATTTGCAGAGGTAGGAAAATGTGGTTCCAGAAATTGCAGGGCTTTTACCATGATGTTCCTAAGGATAGACCCCACCTGCCAGAGGCAGAGGAAGAAGCAACTCAAATGGACATCACCCCAGAGGCAGAGTCTGACCACAGAATCAGGGTTTCCATGGTCCCATCACTGAGAAACCCTATCAGTCCCCCTGAAGGGTTGCCTGACTGCTACACTCTGGAGGCAGTTGGGTGCGCTTAACATTATACCTACAAGCCTGACAACTAATTACTTCAGATTCTTTGGTGTTAAGGATAATTTCCAGAGGGTATACCATTCCTTTTTTGTATCTTCCAAAGGAAAGATTAAAGATTCCTAATATTCCACCCAATCACTTGGAATCTGCAGCAACAGAAGTTTCAAGGTTGCTAGAAAGAGTCATCCAAGCGGTCCCCCAGACGAATTAGAATCCCGAGTCTATTCCAGGTTCTTTATAGTTCCAAAGAAGGCTGGGGACCTCAGGTCAGTATTGAACCTCAGTCTCCTCAATCAAGTTGTCAAACAAATGAAATTCTACATTGTCATGGTACAGTTTATACTCCCTCTGTTGAGGAAGGATGATTAAATATGCTGTAAAGCTCTGCGGTATGCCTACTGCCATATAAAGATTCAAATGATATTGACCCCTTGCAATCATTACCAGTTCAGAGCACTGCCTTTCATTCTCATCACATCCCCCCCTCCCCAGGTGTTCATCAAGATCATGGCAGTGGTAGCAACTTATCTATGACTGCAAGGGATCCAAGTCTTACCATATCTAGATGACTGGCCTCTAACCACTACTTTTAGGGACCTACTGCTACAGGATAAAGCATTCCTACAGCAGCCTGCAGATCAGTCAAGATTAACGATCAGTCATGCAAAAAGCAACTGCCTCATACTCAACATGTAAAATTCATATGTTGTCAAATCAATACAGTTGAACAAATTGCCAAACTTACAACAGCAAGAGTGTTGTCATTAAGACTGGTGGCTTCTCAGGTAATTCAGTATCCCTGTTCACTAGCCAGATTGATTCTTTGTTAGGTCTGATGGCCACTACCATCACTTTAGTACCACTAGCGAGATACCATATGAGAGCATTACACTGGACTCTTTCGGTCCAGTGGTTACACAGTTTTCATCCCCTCCATGCAGGAATCCATTTCACTCAAGTTTGCAAAACCATATAACGTGGTTGATGACTTCTCTGTCAGTTGCATAAATGAGACCTTTCTGTCCACTGATAACCCAGGCTACAGTAACCATGGACACACCCCATCTAGGGTGGGGAGGCATTTTCAGGGGGAAGATGATTCAAGGTACTTGGTCACCTATGGAGGCCAAACTACATATCAATATCTTAGAGATGTGAGTGGTCCTCCTAGTGTTGTAGGCTTTCCATCTACCCAAGGGTGTGATTTCCATCCAAATGGACAATGTGTCAGTAGTATGGTACATCAACAAACAAGGGGGGAACACAATCATATCCACTTTGCCGAGAGGTCATGCGAATCTTGCACTGTGCAATGTCTTCCCATTGCTTTCTGATAGCAATGCACATTCTCCAGATGTCGAATGTACTAGCAGAAAAGTTGAAGAGGTCTATCCTATTAGCTCACGGGCAATCTATCAGACAGAGACAGCAGAGATTTTCAGCCATTGGGACCAACCTTGCTGTGACCTCTTTGCACATTACTTTGCCCTCATTTTTCCACAGGGACAGTCACCAAGAGATGCTGTAGTCCACACTTGGCCACCAGGTCTCCTCTGTGCATTACCACCAATACCTCTCTTTTTCTTTTTTTTTTCCTCCAAATATCTTTATTAAATTTTTATATATGACCAAGACAATCTTACATTTATATAAATGAAAAACGTACAAAATGGTACCATTTTAGTTGCAAACAGTTTTACACTGAAACAACTGTAGTTGAAAACATTAAATATCACTTATAAACCATCCAGTCATTGTCAGTTAAGTATTATTCAAGTCCTACCTCTTAAACCTCATTCCTGCTCTGGATGTATTGTTCCCACAATTCCCATTTTTTCCTATGTAGTTTGCTCCTTCCCTTTTCTAAGGATCCCAATTCCAGTTGTTTTATCTCTGTTACTATATTCACTACTTCTAGTAAAGTTGGTCTAGACTTTGATTTCCATTTTCTAGTAATTGCTTTTTTGGCAGCCACCATAATTAGACTCAACAAGACTTTACTATGTCTAGGCAATTCCGATTCTGTAGCATAACTCAAAAAAATCATCTCCTCAGTCAGTCCAATCTGCTCAGTCAGCAACTCCAACAGAGCGGTCTGCAGGGAATCCCCAAAGTCTGCCAGTTCATTACACTCCCAAAAATATATTCCCAGCAACCTCTTTCATGCCCGTCACACCTGCAACATTTGGTATTCACCTGAGGAAAAATTCTTTGGAGTCTACTTGGGGTATAAAAATAACTATGTAAATACTTCCAGGCAAAGATCCTAAATCTTCTAGACTTTGTTGCATATTTGGGAGGTGTACATATATTCCCCATTGTCTCTTTGTGAATTGCTTATCCAATCTCTCTTCCCAATCCTTTCTAAGCTCCTCTGATTGATTCTTATAATTATTGTGCAATATTTTATATGCTTTGCTAATTATTCCTTTTTTAACAGCGGCTTCTGTTGTAGATTCTGTTAAAAACGCTACCAGTGCTGGTCTTCCATTCAGGAGCCCCCTATTTCTTTCTCTTTGCCTATACACTGATATCAGTTATTGACAGGGAAGGCAATCTGTAACCTCCAGTTCAAATCAATTGTTGGCCTCTTCCCATTCTATTATCGTTCCCTTTCTAGTTATTTGCTCCCAATACCTTGGTTAATTTGCCAGTTTTCCCCAATAAATTCCAGCCCCCTCTTGCCTATTATCTGTATTCCCTGACCACAGTCATCCCTGTCAGCAAAGTCTCTTTTTCTCCATTCTCGTGCTGGTTTGGTTCTTAGAATACTCCCTGCTGTTTTATGAATACAATACTCTGTATGATTTTGGTTGTTCTAATTAAGAATCTGCATCCAAAATTCATCCAAATCTCTCCTTATTTCTTGAGCTTCCTCCCTGTGTCAGCATCATTCCTTTCCAGTTTGAATTATAGTTTTCTGCTTGTGCTATGTATAAGAGCCTTAATTCTGTTGCTGTAAAATACCCCCTCAAATTAGGCAATCGTAGTCCGCCTTGTTCTTTTGGTAGAATCAGCTTATCCCACTTGATCCTTGCTGTCTTCCTTTTCCAGATGAAATCCTTCAACTCTTTTTTAATTGCTATCCACAACTTCTCCTCCGGTTGATAAAAGTATGCCTGACCTGTGTATAAGACTAAGGGGACTAAAAACATTTTAATGGCTTGTATCTTAGTATCCATATCCATATAACAAAAATTCCAGTTTTTCTCAATTTTGTATCATCTTCTGTTTAGTCTCTTCCCACATATCCTTAGTTGCCACCACAGAGTCATTTCTAATTCATACTCCTAAGTACTTCATTTTTTTTTCATGCCCCCATAAATAAGGATATTGTTGGACCAATTCATGTGTGGGTGTATAATTTACCGCTGTTGCCTTTGTTTTAGTTTAATTAATTTTGTACCCCATGAAGATTTGAAACTGTCTTAAAATGTTCCACAACACTATAGTGTCCCCTTCTGTTTTTTGTCATGTATAAAATAATATCATCTGCAAACAGAGCTAGCTTTTGCCTGACTACCATACCAATTATATCTTTGAATTTCTGAGTCCCTTATTTTCTTTGCTAGTTGTTGTAAATATAATGCAAACAACAAAGGGGAAAGCGGACAACCCTGCCTGGTTTCTCTACTCAAGCGGAAATTATTGGAGAGGACCCCACCCACTTTTTATTTGTACCTCCGATCCCTCATATATTCTTCTAATCAACATTATAATTGTATCAGGGAAAGCAAATGCTTCCATTCCCCTGCTCATGAAGTCCAAGGCTACTCTGTCAAATGCTTTCTCTGCATCAAGACCCACCAATAAAAGTGGTACTTTCTTACATTCTTCTTCCCTCTAGATCATCAGTGTTCTGTTAATATTATCAAATGTTTGCCTCTCCTCCATAAAACCACACTGATCCATGTCTATCAATTTTGGTGTCACTTTTGCCATTCTTTTAGCCATTAATGACATGAATACTTTATAATCATGGTGTAGTATTGAAATGGGCCTGTATGAATCTGGATCTTTACACTCTTTAGGTATTACCGTTACCACCGCCTTCTTCCAGGATGCTGGTACTTCTCCCCCTCTTAAAATACTGTTAAACAAAATCTTCCAGATCTTTCAGTTTTTTTCCCTCTCAACTTCCAAACTTCCACAGGAATACATCTATTCCTGGGGACTTTCCTGTAGATTGGTTATACATAGCCATTTTTATCTCATCCCTTTCTATACTATTAGTAATTGAGCCTCGTCTACCTCTAACTTTGGTGTATTTAATTTTTCCATAAATATTTCCATTTGCACCTTTTCTTGATTTCAATATTTCTCTGCTTTATACAAATGTTCATAAAATTTATGAAATATTTCTAATACTTCTACAGGGTCTCCTGTTATCTTCCTTGTTATAGGCTCCCTAAGCTTGTTGACTGCCCTTTCCACTTTCTGTTGCCTAAGTTGTTGTGCTAGAAGTTTTTGTGCTGTAGAATTATTATCAAAGACACAGTTGCTTAACAGCAATCTTTATAAACTCATGCTTATTATGGAGGTAATCCCTTATTTTCCGTTTACCATTCTACAGTTGCTCATTTTTCTTGCTCTGAGAGATTCCCCCTATTTTGCAATACTTTAACATTTGTCACTCCCTCTAAAACTCCACTTTAATTTTCTCGCACTCCTTAGCTATGTTTTCAGAAGATAATTCTGTCTTCTCTAGTAGCTCCTGAATTAATTCCACATCCCATTCCTTAAATTCCTCTCTTTTTAACCGATAGGTGGGAATGTGCCAGTATCTCATTTTTATTTCATTACCTTGCATTGTTATTTTAGTTATTATTGGTGCATGATCTGAAATAGTTACTGAGTGTGTTTCAAGACCTTCAATTAAATGCACATGTTCCTGTGAGATATAAAATCTATCTAGCCTAGCCTAGTTTTTGTATCTCGGTGAGTAATATGTAAATTCACTCTGAACTTCTTGTACTGAATTCACATATTCCATGCCAAAAATGTTCATACATTTCTTCAACATTCTATCCTCCTTTGTTTTATTTTCCCTTCTAGGCCCCCAGCCACATCTTCACTGTTGCAAACCAAATTCCAGTCTCCACCTATAAGTAATATTTCTTGCTGAAAGCTGATTATTTCTTCCAGAATTTTCTTAAGCTCCATTATAGCAGTTTTAGGGGGGATGTAAATACATACCAGTGTAATCCTCTTCCCTAACCAACAGCCCCTTAGTACAATGTATCTTCCATTATTATCTTTCTTCCTCTTCTATCACTATTGGAGCTCCTCTTACAATTAATATAATTACTCCTCTTTTCCTTTGCCCCAGATATTCTGCTGAATAACCATCCTGAAAACCTTTCTGTATCACATTCATATTTTCAGTTGTTTCCAGGTGTGTCTCCTGTAGCATAGCTATTTGCACTGTACGTTTCAATATATTTCACTACTCTTTCTTTTTTATAGTTATCTGTAAGACCATTCAGATTGAAAGACATTACAAAAAGCATCATTTTCCTGTATAGGTGTTATTAACATCTTTTATATATAACTGCTCGTTTGCTAATAGTCTAGGTCCAACTTTTATGCGTTCTGGTCTTTGGTGCAGGCTGGAGAAGTTGTTTGACCGCAACTGAGCTACAAAATATAAGTATTTTTTGATTATTTTAACAGATTACTGTTTTTATAATTTAATATATATAAAGCACTTTGTCTATTCAGAATCTTCAGAAATCTTTTTCTGTTTAAAAACTGTCATAGCTTGTTGTCTTAGGCTATTGTATAAACTGAAACATTTACTCTGTGTAATTATCTCTTGGCTAGTGGGGGCTGGTTCTTTTGTGTTCTTGTAAAAAAAGTTGTTGTTCTGGTCTTTGGTGCAGGCTGGAGAAGTTGTTTGACCGCAACTGAGCTACAAAATATAAGTATTTTTGATTATTTTAACAGATTACTGTTTTTATAATTTAATATATATAAAGCACTTTGTCTATTCAGAATCTTCAGAAATCTTTTTCTGTTTAAAAACTTTCATAGTTTGTTGTCTTAGGCTATTGTATAAACTGAAACATTTACTCTGTGTAATTATCTCTTGGCTAGTGGGGGCTGGTTCTTTTGTGTTCTTGTAAAAAAAAAGTTGTTGTTCTGGTCTTTGGTGCCGGCTGGAGAAGTTGTTTGACCGCAACTGAGCTACAAAATATAAGTATTTTTTGATTATTTTAACAGAGTACTGTTTTTATAATTTAATATATATAAAGCACTTTGTCTATTCAGAATCTTCAGAAATCTTTTTCTGTTTAAAAACTGTCATAGCTTGTTGTCTTAGGCTATTGTATAAACTGAAACATTTACTCTGTGTAATTATCTCTTGGCTAGTGGGGGCTGGTTCTTTTGTGTTCTTGTAAAAAAGTTGTTGTTCTGGTCTTTGGTGCAGGCTGGAGAAGTTGTTTGACCAACTGAGCTACAAAATATAAGTATTTTTGATTATTTTAACAGATTACTGTTTTATAATTTAATATATATAAAGCACTTTGTCTATTCAGAATCTTCAGAAATCTTTTTCTGTTTAAAACTGTCATAGCTTGTTGTCTTAGGCTATTGTATAAACTGAAACATTTACTCTGTGTAATTATCTCTTGGCTAGTGGGGCTGGTTCTTTTGTGTTCTTGTAAAAAAGTTGTTGTTCTGGTCTTTGGTGCAGGCTGGAGAAGTTGTTTGACCAACTGAGCTACAAAATATAAGTATTTTTGATTATTTTAACAGATTACTGTTTTTATAATTTAATATATATAAAGCACTTTGTCTATTCAGAATCTTCAGAAATCTTTTTCTGTTTAAAAACTGTCATAGCTTGTTGTCTTAGGTGTCTTGCTCTTATACTTGGTGGCTTTGCAGTTGCCCGCCCCTACTGTGACACACCTCCCAGTCTAGTGTCATTAGCTCATTCTTCTTAATACAGAGAGAACATTTGATAAGGCCTTCTGTTCCTCCTTTTTACCTTTTCAAAAAGTAAAACAAAACTTTTTTTTCTTCTTCGCCTGAACCTTCTTGTGTTCTGACTGTCCTTCTCAAACATATTGGAAATATACAGTATATTTCAGAGCATTTGTTATAACTGTATTTGCTATAACCGATTTAAGTATTTTTTCTGGCTTTTGAATATTTACTGCTTAGCGACTGCATCTTAGCCTGTTTATACAGCTCTGCATTCTATTTAAACTGTTTTTGTGTTGATTAACTGTTTTGCACTCTTAAAAGTTATTTGTTGCTTAATTTTACCTGTAGGCTAACACACTCAAGTGTGCTAGCCACTAAAAGCATTTACTGTCTGTTTTTTTTCCTTGTCTCTGTAAAAAAAAAATCTCTTGTTTTCCCACCTTACTGAACTAGAGTAGTCCAGTTTCAGAGTTGCTGATCCCTGGGCTTTGTTTTTAGTTCCTGTTACTGATCCATTGCCTTATTAGGAAGGAGGGAAGTTTCTTTGCTTACCAGTGGGAGTGGGAAGCACTGAGCAGCCTTTTGTCCGAATTGGTGAAGTTTCAGCCAGAAACTAGTAGTCTATTGGTCGTTTGGGCCAATTCCTAGCTCCTTTCAGCCCCCTGCTATAAAACACGCTAAACACGTGTTTTCCAGCTTGTACCAACTCTGCACAGATCCTCGTGGTGGCCTGCAGAGTGATCCAAGCAGCAGAGAGCTAAAAGAGTGACTTTCTACCAGATATAAGTATTTTTGTGGCTTTCCCACTATTATTAAGCTAGCAACTGCATTTTTGCCTGTTTTACTGCTATTTTAAGTGATTTCTGCATTTTACACTGTTTATTGCACTTTAAGTTACTAATTGTTGCAAATTGTTTCTGTAGGCTACACACTAAAGTGCGCTAGCCGATTTATAGCATTTACTGTCTGTTTTTTTCCTTATCTCTGTAATAAAACAAAAAATCTCTTGTTTTCCCACTTTACTGAACTAGAGTAGTCCAGTTTCAGAGTTGCTGATCCCTGGGCTTTGTTTTTAGTTCCTGTTACTGATCCATTGCCTTATTAGGAAGGAGGGAAGTTTCTTTGCTTACCAGTGGGAGTGGGAAGCCCTGAGCCGCATTTTTGTCCGATTTGGTGAAGTTTCAGCCAGAAACTAGTAGTTCATTGGTCGTTTTGGGCCAATTCCTAGCTCTCTTCAGCAACCTGCTATAAAACACGCTAAACTGTACTGCTGATCTAACCAGCATATCCTATAACTGAAAAGTTCATCTCTACTTGATTCCCAAGTAGACTATTCTCTATCTGTAAAGCCTAGCACTTACTCCTACAGTACTTGCACCTTGATAAAGCACTCTTATTATAGATAGTACCCCACCAGCCCAAAACCCACTTCCCGGAGTCCTTTGAAAGTTCTTTATCTACTACTTCTAGTATGTCGAGGATCAGTTGCTAGTGTCCTCTCCAGCTCAACTGGTGAACCTGGGAATATTGAGGCAATGTTACAATTGCCTCATGTACACAGACAATCCTCTCCTTCTCCCACAAAACACAAATACATGCAGAGATGCAACTATACGGCCAAACTGGAGGCTGAGCTCTCTCAACATAGGACTGGCAAGACCAGACAGGAGGAGAAGGCAACCACACACAATACATACCCAGTCACACATGGTACCATCACAACTTCAAATCATACACATACTCACACAAAGACATACTCGGAGGCTCTGGTCAAAATTTACCAAAACAGCAGAGGCCACCAAAGCAGACACCCAAACAAATACCACCTCACGACCCAACACATGCAACACATAGACCACACAGTCAGAGTGTCAAACAGTCACAGCCCTTAAGGCCAAACAAAATGCCAGACACACTTGTCATTGGTGATTCCATAGTCAGACACACTGACGTCCCGCTCACCAGACTGAGTAAGGAGAAGGTCACAGTAAGCTGCCTGTCGGGCGCTAGAATCCGCCACATAACGCAAGCACTCAGGTCTCTCAACAGCAGGTACAAGTGACTCAGTCATTGTCCACGCTGGTGTCAACGACCTGAGACGCACCTCCTTGGACTACATGAAAGGGACGTCGAGGAGCTCTCTGATTATGTAGCCCAGGCAGGTATGACCCTGACCTTGAGCAGTATCCTACCTTCACCTAGAATGATGCCACAATACAGTGATAAGATGATCAGCTTTAATAATTGGCTTAAATTCTGGTGTCATTCAAAGGGGATCCAATGTCTGTCTGCCTGGGATGACATGCTGGACAAGCCACGCTGCTTCGCAAGGACGGCTTGCACCTGTCACCCTGGGCTTCCGGATATTGGCAAAGGCTCTTGCCACCCCCATAGTGCCTTTTTAGGCAAGGCTCAAATTCTAAACCTACCACCCTAGAACACCAAAAAGGAAAAAACTAAGGGTAATGCTGCTCAATGCCAGAAGTCTCAATCTCAAGATGCACGCACTCGAGGCCCTTCTCAATATGGAGAACATCGATGTCTGTGCTGTGACAGAAACCTGGTTCAAGGCTCCTGAGAGCACCCCAGCACTAACAGGTTTCACCTCATATCATACGTTCCGCCCCAAAATCCGGACAACACCAAGAAAGGAGGGGGTGTCCATATTCATAAAGGACACCCACACCTCAAGGTTGGTGGCAACGCACGATGCATCTGAGACCATCCAGGTGCAATTAACCATAGGCAAGACTGCTCTGCAATTTGTAGCATGTTACAGGCCACCCTCTCAAACTCAGGAACCTCACATGGCCTTCCTGAAAACATTGGAGGGATAAATGTATCTCCAAACACCATCATACTAGGTGACTTCAACTACCCTAATATAGACTGGGAACACTACTCAAGCCCGAACACTCTAACCCAAAGATTCCTGGAGTTCATAAACTCAAATGCCATGGAACAACTAGTCACCATCCCCACAAGAGGTGAAAACATACTTGATCTCATCATCACGAACATGGGATCAAAATGTTCAACACCGAAGTATACCCCTCACTGGTGAGATCAGATCATAAACTAATCTCGCTGGAGGTCCTCATCCCGCCCCACCTGAAACAAAAAAGACCACAGTGAAAAACTTCTCAAAAGCCGATTTCACACTTCTAAAAACTAGTGTGGTCTCCTTTAAGGCCCCTGAGCCAGTGGTAAACATTACTCAAACCGCTGAATCACTTACAAATGCCTTCTACCAGCACCTACAGGACTGCATGGATCAGGCAATCCCAAACAAAACTAAGACTCTCTGTACCAAAGGCAAGCGTCCAGTCTGGTGGACCCCAGCCATAAACAAGCTCTACAACAAAAGGAGGAAGCTACTACAAGATAGAGTAAAATCCTTGAAAGGTAAGACACCTTTGATCATTATAAGTAAAAAACTAAGAGCTCTCATAAAATCATCCAAGGCAAATTTTGAGAGAAAAATCGCCAAGGACTCTAAAGACAATCATAAGGCCTTCTTTAGCTATGTTAGAAACCTAGGAGGAAACTCCCAGATATGCTCAGAATTAGTTCAAAATGATGTGAAAATTACTGAACCTACACACATTGCTAACATACTGGCTGACAGGTTCAGTGCAAACTTCTCCCCCCCCCCAAAAGGAGAGATATCTATTCCAGAGGATTGTAGCCCCCCAAACATCTCCAACGCCCAGGTGAGAACTGCCCTCACTAAGGCAAAAACACAGCATCCATGGGACCGGATGGTGTCCCCGGCTGTGTGCTTCATGAACTCAACGAGGAATTAAACCCACAGTTAGGACAGCTGTTTAATCTTAGCCTCACCTCAGGATACGCACCCAAGGAGTGGCGCACGGCGACTGTGGTCCCACTTCATAAGGGCGGTGCCTCCACAGACCCTGGAAATTACCGCCCATTAGCTTGACAAGCCTTATCTGCAAAGCCATGGAGAGGATCATAATGGAACTCATAAATAAAGACATAGGGAACTTGCAGACTTTGGATCCAACCCAGTTTGGCTTTGTCAAAGGCAGACCCTGCCTCTTAAACTTGATTGACTTTTCGAGACAGTCACCAAGGCCATTGATGAGGAAAGGCAGTCCATACAGCCTACCTCGACCTGGCAAAGGCCTTCACACAATACCCCACTCAGGTATCATCGAAAAACTCATCAGCTTGAATGTAAACCCATACATCACAAGATGGGTTGCAAACTGGCTAAGCGACAGAACCCACAGGGTCAGAGTTGCTGGAGCCATGTCAGACTCAAAGCCTGTCACAAGTGGTGTCCCACAGGGCTCAGTCCTGGGTCCACTCTTGTTCGGCATCTACTTTTCTGAAGTACAAGCAAACACAGGAGGGTTATGGCTGACAAAGTTTGCAGATGACTGCAAACTGGGCCATAGTCGAAAACACATCTGACACAGATATCCTCCAGAAGGGCCTCACAGAAACGGATAACTGGTGCCAGAGCCATGGCCTGAAGTTAAACGCCAAAAATGCATAGTCATACCCTTCGGGAAAAACAAGGTTACCCTAGCTACCATATAGGTGACAATCCACTGAGCACAGAAAAGTCATCAGGGATCTGGGGACCCAAGTTGACAGTAGTCTTCGCTTGACACTCATGTTGCTAAAGTAGTTAGGAAAACCTTCTATATCGCCCACCTGATCATGAAGGGATTCACATCTAGATCAAGGGAGGTCATCGCCCCTGTACTCATCACTCATTAGACCTATGATTGAGTACAGTGCCCGCTCGAATGTATCTGACCAGACACCTGATGCAGCTTGAAAGGCCCCAAAAGTTCCTCACCAAAAGGATAAAGGGTCTCAAAAATATGTCTTATGCTGCCCGACTGAAAGAACTCCAGCTTTATTCAGTCTCATACCGCTTGCTCAGAGGTGACCTGTGCCTGACATATAAGGCCATGTCAAACCCAGATTTGATGAATATGCTTCACCTCAAAAATCTAGATTCCTCAGAACCACAAGGGCGGGAGACTTAAACCTTGACACGGTTATAAATAGAACGTGCTGGAGGGACAGATTCATCACCCAGAGACTCCCTATGCTGTGGAACAAAATCCCGGTACATGTGAGGCAGAGCACCTCGCTGGCCTTGTTCAAGAGGAATCTTGACCAATGGATGGGAGATCGCAGATATACCCCAGGGATTACTTCAGTGTCACTGCTTGACAGAGGCACAGAAAAATGATAGGCATAGTTTTTATTCAAACTAAAGGGGTGGCGAAAGCCACATAACTATGGGCTAGGCTTATAAATGCCCTTGGGCAGATAGCCTAGTATGAACCTATGAACCTATGAACCTATGAACGTATATACCGTTTGGCAGGTTGGTCTTTTACACGGTCGTTTCATGTTATATCCATTTACGCCTATGTCACATCTTACATAATGTTTTGTTTTTTGAAAGCCATCAAAAAGAGCAAACAGCCCCCAAAAATCCCTCTTAAAACTTATGAACTTAACAATAACACACAAAACTATGTACATCTTCAATTATTGAAGTTTTTGCTTCCTAATAAGAGCATAAGTTCTAAGTTGATAGCTACACAGGCAGGCTAAATTTAACCAAAAAGAAAGGTTAGTCATGCTAAGATGCATGGCACATGCTATGCTATTAGTACGTGCCATTTGATTTTGTATTTCATTATAACTCTCCCAGTTGTGGAAAACTTGAATGTTTTCAGTAAACACTTTCTCCAAGCCATTTCTCTTCATCAAATTGTCTTCTAGTAACATGCAAACCAGACATAAAACTGCTAAGGATACCTTGTTTATCAGAAAAAAAGCCTTACAATGTTCAATATTCTTTTTCATTTACATGCTTTGTAATAAACTTGTTACTGGATAACACCTAGATGTTCTTCATCTCACATTGCTGCAGTCCTTACATATGGGTAGTCCGCTGTTCTCGGTCGGCCCGAATACCAAAGTATTAGGCTGACGTCGGTCATGGGTGCTCAGAACTGACATCAGAGCGTCAGGGTATAAAAGCGCATGACCGACGTCATATCCTCAGTCTTTTTTGCCGCATGGTCCGATGCAGAAGCAGCATTGCAAGTGCCGTTCGGCGTTCTGAAATTTTCGAATTCCGAGTTTCAGACCGAAACCAAGTTGGGCTAAGTACCCCGTTGGGGAATATTTTTGTTTTTTCTTGCCTCAGTTAATTACCGGATGTCAGAAAAAGTGAATAATTGTATTTCTTGTGGGAAACAGATACCGGATAGGGATTATCACTCTCTTTGCATTCCTTGTTTGGGACCGGACCACGACGTAGTCGGGTGTCGGTTTTGTGCTAGGTTTAATAAGCGCACTATAAAAAGGAGGTTAGATTGTGCTAGGTTAGTCTTTGGTAAGCGGTGTAATTATAGTATGCCGTCGGATCCTCCGACGCCCGCTTCCACGAAGAAGCGCAAAGACAAATCCTTGAAACCTAGACAGGTTGATTCGTCCGTTTCGGACTCCGGTCCTGCAGAAGCTACAGTAGAGCAGGTGGATCCGGCTGAAGTTTCTGTTGAGTCTCAGGGGGAAACTTTGATTTTGCAGGATGTGGCCTCCCAGGAATCAGGTCAGGCTGAAGGGGCCTCTCAAGTTACTGTTCTCCCTTCAATGCCTAAGGTGGTTAGGCCTTCTGCTTCTATTTCTAAGGCTTCTTCTAAGGGCAGGTCTGTTTTGCCTTCCTCTGGTGTCCCTTCAGGTACTTCAGGGTCTGTGCCTAAAAGCACATGCTTAAAATGGCAGAAGATTTGATTACTTTAATTAGAGGTTCTATGCCCCCTCCTGATAAGAGGCCTAGGGTGGAGCCAGAGTTGGAAAGTTTGGATCAGGCCTCGGATGACTCAGAGTCTTCTGCTGAAGATATTCTAGATTTTCATCCTTATTCGGATTCTGATGCTGAGGATTCCACTCCTTCTGCTTCTCCTCCAGAGGATTTTTCATTTTCAGAAACTTTGCATTCCATGAGGGAGCATTTTAAGTGGGAAGGACAGGATTTCTCTGATTCACGGAAGAGGCTTAGGGAATTCTTGTTTTTACCACAGCATAGACCCTTGGCTATACCTCCTGTTTTGGATGTTGTTCAAGATGTTTTCTCGGAGGCTTCCCTTAATCCAGATTCTTTGCCTCCTGCGCCAGTTAAACCGGACAGATATTACAGGGTGCCTGAGGCTCATAAATATCTGTATAAGAGTCCTAGGGCGGGCCCAGAAACTATTAGTCAGGGGCCTAAGGGTGTTAGAGCCTCTGTTGTAAAGAATCCGGTTCCTCTAGATAAGGAAGCTAGAGCTTTGGATAGATGGGGTAAGAAGGTGTATACCTCTTCTACTTTAGCAATGAGGGCTTTAAATTGCCAGTTTCATATGTTGAAGTATCAGAATTTCCTCCTTTCTCAGCTAAAATCTAAAGTGGATGCTTTGGCAGAGGGTATAGAGTGTAAAGAATTGCAGGATTTAGTACATGTCTCTGAACAGGTGGGGAAGCATTCTTTGCAATGTGGTTTTGATGCTGTACAGGCCTCTTCTAGGGTGGCTGCCACTGGTTCAGTTCTTCGTAGGCACGCCTGGCTTAAGGATCAGAATTTGTCCGAGCATGTTAAGACTAGAATTCTGGATGCCCCTTTACAGTCTGAAGTTTTGTTTGGTCCCCCTGTGGAGTCGGTTTTGAAGAAAATGGAAGACAAGGCTAAGTCTATGCAGACTGTTAAAGATTTTTTGCAGGTGCAACCGCCAAAGTTTAGTAGAAATTGGCCTGCTAAGGGGTGGACATACCCTTCTTTTGATTCTCAGTCTAGGGGTAGATCTAGACGTGGCAGGGGCAGAGCTCACAGTACATTCAGGCCTAGAACTTGGAGTTCGCCTGCACAATCTGCAGGTGAGGGCAGGGGCCAGTCCTTTCGTAAACAGGCCCAATGACCTGCATTTTCAGCTGCCAGATTCTTCTTGCCTGGCAGCTCCTTTGGGAGGAAAGTTAGCACTTTTCAAGCAAAACTGGCTTTTAGTCACCCAGGACAAATGGGTATTGGACATTATAAACCGAGGCTACAAGTTCTATTTCCATACATTGCCTCCTTTCAAAGGCATGCCAGACGTTCCTCCTCGGCAAAGGATAGAGGCTCACAAGCAGATTTCTTTACTTCTTCAAATAGGAGCTATACAGCCAGTTCCTCTGTCAGAAGTGGGCCTAGGATTTTACTCTTGCCTGTTTCTAGTACCAAAGAAAGGGAACACGTGGAGACCAATTTTGGATTTATCTATCCTCAACACTTATCTGGACATTCCAAAGTTCAAAATGCTGACGTTACAACAGCTTTTACCTCTGTTGGGAAAAGATCACTGGATGGTAACTCTGGATCTCAAAGAGGCTTATCTTCATGTTCCTATCAGGCCCAGTTGCAGGAGGTACCTGCGTTTTCGGGCTGGAAATTTACATTATCAGTTCTCTGCATTGCCCTTTGGCTTATCTACTGCGCCCAGAGTGTTCACAAAGGTTCTGGCTCCAGTGATAGCCTTTTTCAGGTTAAGAGGAATACAGATTTATCCTTATTTGGACGATTGCCTGATTATTGCACAAGACAAGGATGAACTTCTTCATCATCTACAGTATGTGATGGTAGTGTTAAGATGCCTAGGGTATTCTGTGAACGAAACAAAGTCCAGTCTAGTACCCTCTCAGGACATGTGCTTTCTGGGTGTGAGACTGAATACAGCTTCCCAGATGGCTTTTTTGACCCCGGACAAACAAAGAAGCCTTTCTCTTTATTTCCTTCAAATGTCTCTACAGTCCAGGCTGACTGCAAGGACAGTCCTTCAAGCCCTGGGGTTCATGGCATCTTGTATTCTGGTGCTTCCCAATGCCAAACTGCATATGAGGAAGCTTCAATGGTATCTCAAAAATGTATGGACACAACACTGCCAGGATCTGGACACTGTCATTCAGATAATACCTTGCATTCAGAAGGAATTTTTGTGGTGGGCTCAGGAATGTCACCTAAACAAGGGACTATCTGTGACCCGACCAGAGGCGAGTCAGATTCTAACGACAGATGCCTCGGACAAGGCTTGGGGAGCACACCTCAATGGAAAATGGGTGCAAGACACGTGGCCTGTCAGACTTCAACATTTGCATATCAATTTGAAGGAGATGTTAGCAGTCCAATTTGCATTGATGACTTTCAAGGATTTACTTCTCCCAGGGCAGGTGTTGATTCAAACAGACAACACTACTGTCATGTGGTACATCAACAAGCAAGGGGGAACCCATTCGTACCCTCTTTGCAGACAAGCGATGATTTTGTGGGAGACTGCTCTCAGTTTACACCTCAATCTTCAGGCAAGGTTTCTACCAGGAGCACAGAACTCCTTAGCAGATGTGTTGAGCAGACAAATAGTGGATCCTCACGAGTGGAAACTGGATCCTCATGTATTTCAAAAGTTGACAGTGTTATGGGGGACTCCAGACATAGATCTGTTCGCTTCTCCACTAAATTACCAGTTGCCAAAGTTTTGCACAAAAATGTTTCATTCCACAGCTTGGAAGGTGGATGCTCTATCATTCAGTTGGAGCAATCTTCATGTCTACGCCTTTCCACCTCTGCCTCTCATTCCCAAGGTACTCTTGAAGGCCAGAAAAGACAAGCCATCCATGATTCTGATAGCGCCGGATTGGCCTCGACAGCACTGGTACCCACTACTGAGGAGTTTAGTATGGGAGCCTCCATGGCCTCTGCCGTTGATTCCGCATCTTTTGTCTCAGGAGGGCAATCACTTCCTCAATGTCAAGATTCAGTCTCTGCATCTAACAGCCTGGCATATTCTGTTTTAGACTCTGGAGGGTCTCAGCTTCCACAACAAGTTTTGAATGTTATTTTGGAGGCCAGAAGGCCTAGTACAAGGAAAGTTTACGCTGATAAATGGAGGAGATTTTTTATTTGGAGCAAAGCAAAGGACTTTGATGTTTCCAAGCCTGATTTAAGTGTTTCTCTTCAATATCTTACTGAGTTATTGGACAAGGGTTTGTCTTTCTCCTCGATAAAGGTTCATGCTGCAGCCATTTCTGCTCACTATGACTGTGACCCTCCTTTATTTTCTCATCCTTTGTTTAAGCAATTTCTTAGAGGGCAAAGAACATAAGACCCCCGTAGAGCTCCTACTCCTGCTTGGGATCTCAATTTTGTGTTGGAAAAACTTACTCTACAACCTTTTGAGCCTGCAGCTACTGCCGAGTTAAAGTATTTATCATGGAAGACTGCTTTTTTGTTGGCCATTACCTCTGCAAGAAGGGTTTCTGAATTACAGGCCCTTATGGCAGTGGAACCTTTCTTGATTTTCCATAAGGATAGGGTATCTTTGCATACTAATCCTTCCTTTATGCCTAAAGTGGTTTCTAGTGTGGCCTTGAACCAAACTATTCATTTGCCTACTTTCTATGCAAACCCCCAAAATAAAGGGGAGAAGATTTTGCATACTTTGGATATTCACAGGCAGTTGCGTTATTATTTGAGCAGAACCAAGGGGTTCAGGCAGTCTCAGCAGTTGTTTGTTTCTTTTGCTTTGGGTTCTCAAGGAAGACCTGTGTCAAAACAAACTATTTCTAAGTGGATTGGTTTTTGTATTTCTTTCTGTTATTCCCATCATGGTAAGGAGATTCCGGCTGGAATCAGACCTCATTCCACTAGAGCTACTGCCACTTCTACTGCCTTTCTAAGAGGGGTAGCTACAAAAGATATTTTGGAAGCAGCCACTTGGAGTTCAGTACATACTTTTTCTAAACATTACCACCTTCCTCTTTATTCTAAGTCTAGGGCTGGATTTGCCACTGCAATTTTACAGGGCATTTTAGCAGCCCCTAATGCTTCATGATTTTGCCATCCTCCCTTTACCTCTGCTTTGGGATTCTACCCATATGTAAGGACTGCAGCAATGTGAGATGAAGAACATAGTACAGTTTTGTACCTACCATAAATGTAGATGTTCGAAGATCCACATTGCTGCAGTCCATTTTACCCTCCCTCCTTCCCTGCTGTTGTTTGGCATGGTTATATGGTTTGGGTGATGGTTGTTGTTGGGCAGGTTTTTGGGAGGTATCCTGTTTTTGGGCTGTGGCCTTTCTTTTTAGGGCCTTCTGACATCTGGGGCAAGAAAAGACTGAGGATATGACGTCGGTCATGCGCTTTTATACCCTGACGCTCTGATGTCAGTTCTGAGCGCCCATGACCGACGTCAGCCTAATACTTTGGTATTCGGGCCGACTGAGGACAGCGGACTACCCATATGTAAGGACTGCAGCAATGTGGATCTTCGAACATCTACATTTATGGTAGGTACAAAACTGTACTTTTTTTTTACTCAGGCATTTCCCTATGCAAGCATGGGAAAAAGCACACTGATTTTTCTTTTGACATACTCCCCCCCAACCATCATTTTTTTTCTTTGTAGTGCCTACATTTCCCAAAACTAAACAAAGAAAAAGAGAAAAAAAGGGTAAGCAAGAAAAACAAAAGTACGGGTTTATATTAGTATCCCCGTTGCATTTAAAAAACGGAGAGAACTTTACATCAAGTCTAGCTGGTTTTGTATTATCTTTAAAACTGTCACACCTGGGAAAACCCCTGATTGTTTTCAGGGAACATTATGTCACAGTCAGTTTTCTGTTTTTTATTTCTTCCTTTCCCTCAGCCAATCCCCTTCCACCAGACTAGTTTCTCTTAATCAGATTGTCTCTGTGGAGGCATGAAGGCTAGTTAGTATACATATTTGCAAATGCTAGATAAAAAGCCTTATAATATTCAATATTCATTTTCATTTACTTGCTCTCTGTCTTAAAATAAGGTCCTTAATCAGTCATTTCCCCATGCAAGAATGAAAAAAGGCACATTAATGTGAACTCTGTCATGCCCCCTTAACCGGGCTCCCTTTTTTCATTACATTGCCTATGTTTCTCAAAGCTACAGAAGAGAAAAAGAGAAGAGGGGAGAAAAATAAAAACAACACCTGTTTACAATCCCCATTACACCAAAATAGCAGACAAAGAAAATCATGCAACACAGCTACAGTACTATTAAGAAAAGAAAGTGTTTTTTCCAAACATTAATGTCATGACGTAGGGCATATATTTTAGAGTCTCCCACTTAGCAAACAAATTTTGAAGAAGTCCAATATTTCCAGATTTTCTTGTGCTGTCATATTTCACAAATATAAAGGTTTCACATATGCAGTCTCTCTAAAACAGTCAACATTAAAGACTTAAAAAAGTAAATGGAGACAGTTTTCTGTTTGGGCATTAACAAAAGGACTGGGTCCACTTTCTGCCACCCTCACATTGATTTGGGCATTGCTTTCAAAACCTTTTCACCAAGGATCCAGTTTTTCTTCCATCAAAATTCAAATGACTGCCATTTCAAATTTTCACTTAGGCCATAATGACACTTCCATTGCTTCTCTTAGAACATTTAAATCTTTCCTAAAAGGAGGCTTTTTGCTGAGACTTCCAATTTGGGACCCAGTTCCCCCATGGGATGCCACTGTTTTACTTCCATCATTGACTCAGAAACCCTTTGAGCCAGCAGGATCAACTGATCTTTCTTGGAAAACAGTTTTTCTAATTGGCATTACATTCGCCAAGTGAATTTCTGAATTACATGCCCTCTCATGTAAACCACCTTTTCTCATTTTCCACAAAGACCGTGTCATTGAGAACAAATACTACCTTTCTCCCAAAGGTCTCATCTGAAGCAAATTTGAATCATTCCATTGATTTGCCAGTCTTTTGTCCCACTTACTGTAACAAAGGATAACATACACTTCCTACATTAGATGTTCACAAAGAGATCAGATTCTACTTGCACCATACCAAAAATATTAGAAAATCAGATCAACTGTTTGTCTCTTTTTTAAAGCAAAATTAGGAAACCTTGTCAAAAGTTACAATTTCTAAGTGGCTGTCGGACTGCATTTCTTTTGTATGTAAAACTGAAGTTTGTCTTTCTACTCAAAACATAAAGCTTATTCCACTAGAGCAATTTCTACGTACACAACGTTCATGAAAAGAGTTCTCATTGATGACATTTTTGCAGCAGGAACTTGGTCAAAGATTCATACATTTCAGATTCAATATACAGTCCAGATTGCTATCTGCAAACTTTTGGTATTCGGCCAGGCCTTGACCAAGACCCTATCTCTTTAGGTCACATTACCAAGCTTGGCATACTTAATATGCTGTTGTTTTTAATCCGTAGGAGTGTTAATACTTATCAATATGCATTTCTCTATCTGAAAAGTCTATCTGAGGTATAATTTTAGGTGGAAGGAGGGAATTGTGGGAGAGGAGGCAGAGCCTTGGATCCAAATCTCTGTAAGAAGGTGCTGAGGTTTGGTCTAATTGACTCTGACAACTAAAACACTGAACTGGATAAAAATGAGACAACGTGGATATAGCCTTATGGCAAATACATAACTTTCTTATATCTCAAAGAATCATATGTTTCTTCCATATGGAAAATCTACATAATCTCCCTTCATAAAGGGGGAATTCATCTGATATAACATATCGCCATGCTATCCCTTTTTCTCAGACTTCTAGAGAAGTGGATTCACAAACAACAACTTCAACACATTTTGCATGAAAAACTCCTGACCTCCACAAAGCGCAGCTTTCATCCCACCCATAGTGCTAAAACTGCCTTACTAACTTTCACAAATACTATTAACAAAGCCAGAGATGAAGGCAAACTCATCTCCTCTGTATGATTTAGAGTGTAACCAAAAACTCTCTGCCAACTGTCTTCCCTCTAGTTATTCCATCCTGTACTAGTATGGTTTAACAACTGCTTATTTGATTGATACCAGTCTGTTAAAGGTCTGCCCACCTTTTCTTTCTCCCTTCCTTTCTGCCAGTACTAGTGTGCCACAGGGCTCCATTCTTGATTCTTGTCTCTTCAACATACAAGCAGACAATCTTTATAAATCCTTTCAACAAGCTTCCCTCATACAATATGCTGATGTTTTTAACCTTAATATGCACTTCTGACAGCCCAATTACATCTACAGAGAATTACTGAAGTGGCCTTCAACTGTGTTGAAAGATGACTACAGGACATTCACCTGCTATTCAACCCCCACCCCCCAAAAAATGTACTTTTCTATACAGAGCCCCAATCATGACCAGCCTGCAAACTTTACTTGTTATTAAAGTTGAACAATGCTACAATAAAGTCACTAGATCATACCACTTACTGGATCCACCATTGTGTAGCATGAAAACTCTTAATTAGCTCAAACTTCCTCACCACCTTGTATAAACTCGACTCATATTAACCCACAAAGTCTTACGTACCCTTTCTGCCTGCCCAGCTATTAACCCTATATCCAATATTATCTTCTGAGCTGTCACCTTTTATCAAATGATAGGCAACTGCTTACCATCTACAAACCACAAAGGTTTGCTAGAGTCAGTTTCTATTTCATTTGTGTCGCTAGAACTTGGAACAAAATTCCTAAATCAATCAAGTCTGTCCCACACCTTCATCACTACAGATCGTTACTACAAGATTTCTGCTCTACTTGCTGGCTATAACTCTGCTCCTCACCTGGGACATAGCTCTCTTAACACCTTTTTATATTTTTTCTATTCCCTTTAAATAATTATCTCTGTAGGTTTAAAAAAAAAAACTATGCTCTAAATACCTTGTGCATTTCTCTTGTAATACCATGACTATTTTTTAAATCCATCTCTATCATATTTCCACTCTTCAGTTCTCTTCTGTCACTTACACTGAGCTTTTCTCCAAGGGCCTCTCCTGAAAAATAGCACTTGTGTCCAGTCAGGTATTCCTGGTAAACATCAGCAAATAAATAAAATGCAGTATTTAATACTGTTCCACATGCATTTAATGTTTATCTTTATTTCAAAACAATGCTCATTTTTCTGTAAGTAGCTATAAATCACTTGCAGCACTTTAAACTTGTTATTCCACAGAAGTTCGCTTTGAATTTCCTTTTGGAGTCTGTCATTAGTTTTCTCCCTTCTAATACAGAAGGTTATTCTATATTGCTGTTAACTCCAGCAGCCATACAGTTATGCAGAAATGTATGTGTTGTACTATAGATCGCCAAGCTGCACAGCCATGATCATCACAAATGCTGCAAAATAATGGCTGAAACATAATGGTGAAAAAGTTAACTTCAAGCTTTTCTTTTTGCAGGGGGCAAGTTCCCCCACATCCCTGAAATTGTATATACCAACTCCAAGGTCTTACCATCTCAGAGAAGGGAGAAATCTCCCAAAAGTAGGGAATCATTGCCAATGCGTACAAGAAATCATATTGGCAATTATTTCCTGCAGAAAACAGTGATTAGTATTGTGTTTCTCAATGCCTTTTGCTTTGGGCACCTGATGCTTGAGAAATTTCACCTTGACCATCAGAAGAGGAGCCATATTTATGGCTCTGCTTCAAAAACTTCATATTTAAAAGGACTGAATCCTAAAACCATGAACACACAAAAGTTGATCTTTGATATACTGAAACAGAGAATCCTTAAATATAATATCTCAGAGTTAAATTTATTAAAACTAATAACAGATCTGATATTGTCAGTTTTCATTCTATCCTCAACTGTTGGGTTTGGATCAGACTTGGCTGTTACTAAAGCTTGTGGCCACCAAAAAGCTCTAAATCTCCTCCCTTAACCCATAATTCACCAACCGTAACATACCTCAGATCTCGTTTGTCACCTTTCACGAAAAGAAGTGGTCAGCCTTAGCTCTCGAAATTTCTCAGATAAGTGTGTTTCTTTATCAATAGTTCTCCTTTTCTATTTTAAATCTAATTACTATATCACTCCCTTACCTCTCTTACACTAAGTGTAATATTTTCATACCATCTTTGGTAATTCTTTCCTTGTCTTCTTTTGCTATTGTTACATCCTAGTGTAATCTCTAATACCATTACTGGTACTCACTTTTTTATTCTGTTTAAAAGGGAAAAAAAGTTTCCCTTTTCTTTCTGTACCTTTTGTCATGTTGCCAGTATGTCTGTAAAAGGACCTTCCGGATTTAAAAAGTGTAAAAAATGTGGACACAAACTGCCCCTTTCAGATGCCCATGTGTTAGGTGTTTACTGCTAGGGACCACAACACCTCCAAGAGGATTATTTAATTTGTAAGAACTTCAATCCTATAGCAGTAGCCGATAGGAAGAATACATTAATATTAAAGGGTTTGCTTCCATCTACCATTGGTTTAGTTATTTCTGGGGCTCAGTTCCCCAAAACAAAATCTAAGGAGTCTGTGTCTAAGTCTCTGAGACCCTCCACTTCATCAACTCCATCTTCGGAGCCACCGAAGAAAAAGCCTAGACCAGATCCGATACCTGTTAAGATCCACTCTTCTTTGGATCTGACCAAGAAACTAATATATCCAAGTCCTTCAGATCCAAAACTCCTACCTAGGACTAGATACTCTCTAGCATTGGACCAAGTACCTTCCAGGGTTCCCTATCTTTTTTTTTGGAAAGAAGTTGTTCCAGTTCACCATCCCTTGACTCATCCTGTTCTTCCAGGAGTTTAACTGAGGAAGATGTGAACAAAATGATGAGGAGGTTCCTCTCAGCACAGATACTGATGGGTGTTCTTCCAGATCCTACCCCCCTGGGTTAGGAAGCCCATCCATCTACCACACTTCCACTTCTTGCTCAATCTCTGATGTGTCTGGCTGCTTCAGAGTCCCTGGATCTGACCTTCTGGGTCCATCTGGCTCAGATCCGAAGATACCTTCATCTTCTGATCTGAAGCTTTCTCTGAGTTTACCAGATCTGACATTTTTGAATCCAGATGACTCTCAGAGCCAAAGCTGCCTTGTTGGGTCGGAGGCATTGGAGTTGACTCCAAGAGTTTCGGAGCCATCTCTGCCCCTCAGAGTTTCAGCATTGGATAGCTCAGCTCCAACTTCCTCCTTGGGGAGACTTCTGCTGGCAGAGGGAGGCAATGGTCCAGAAGCCTACCTTCTAAGAGCCAATGTCTTCCTTCTCTCTGGAGTGATCTGCCTTCAAGGTAGTGAAGAGAGTGTTTTCCGCTCCATCAGGATGGACTGATCAAACCCCCTCTGATCTCCAGTCTGGTTCCCAAATGTCTCTGCCTTTAGAGTGACAACATTCTGTGCCATAAGGACAGCCAGCTCAAGGTCTCCAGACTACCCAGCAGAGTTTTACAATCTCTTCCGACACTTCACCATAACATCCCACTGAGGAAGTCCCTAGGAAGAGGAAATGCAAAAGGAGATTCTTGGACACTCTGCAAGAGTCAGTCACTGAGGATACCAATTTTGATGAGGGAGAAGACTCCCCATTATCACCTCCAGAAGATGGCTCATTTGGTGACAACCTTGAGATCAGAAGAGATGTGGTTGGTCATCCACCAACCCTTCACCAGAGGAATCAGTATTTCTGGAGGTCTTTGGAGCTGGCCCTTCTACCTCCTGGGTTACTGTGCCCACTGATGAACTCATTGATTTCATCTCTAGGTAGGTGTTGTAGGAGCTTGACTCAGTTGAGCCAATCCCTAAGAGGCCAGATCGTCTTGAAGGAATTCTGGAGTAAGCGGGTGCCCATTGATGCCATGATCTTGGCAGCGGTGACCTAGAAGGAACCTGAACAAAGTTCATCTGTTCATCCCCCTAACAGGGAGTCTAGGATGATGGACAGATTTGAGAAGCATGTGTATGTGTCAGCGACTTTTGCCCTAAGGTGGCTGAACCACTTGGCACATTTTACTAGACCACAAAGGGACTTGATTAAGGAACTTTCAAAATCCCTTCCTGGGATCATTACTGCTGAGACTCAATCATCTGTGGCCTCTAAGTTGGCTGCCCTCCAATCCACTTCAAATTTGTCCATGAGGCTTCTCTCACATGCAGCTGAAGCTGACTCAAAGAAAGCAGTTTCAGGCATATTCATTAGGCGATATGCCTGGATGCGCTTATGTGATTTTGTGAAGCCTTTCAAGTCCTCGTTCATCAATGCACCCTTTGACGTCAGTTCATTTGGCCCATAAGTTGACACACATTCTCCCAGGACACATGTGGAGATAGTTCCCCTAGAGGAAGAGGGGGGATCTGTAATAGACATCTATGCCCATGCAACAGAGGAGGCCCGCAAAACCAGGGGTCCAGAGATTCTTTCTCTGATAGACCCTGTCAGCACCTCTGAAAGGAGGCAATTGGGGGTTGACTATCCATGCACCAGAGAGCATGGCAAGATATAACAAGAGATACTTGGGTGCAGAGGATTATTTCCAGAGATTATATAATTTCATAATTCCCTTTTCCATTCCACCCCAACTGTATGCAAAATTCCAGACATTCCACCAAGTCAGAGGAAAGCAGCAGCACTCGAAATACAAAAGCAGCTAGGAAAAAAGAGTCATCCAAAAGGTCCCACCAGATAGAATTTGGAACTTACTCAAGGTTCTTTTTAGTGCGAAAGAAAACAGGGGACTGAAGACCAATTTTGGATCTCAGCACCTTGAACAAGTTAGTTTGAGATACAAAGTTTCAGATGGTCATGGTTCAGTCCATTCTACCCTTCCTGAGCAAGGATGACTGGATGTGCTTGATAGACCTTTAGGATGCGTGCTGTCCCGTAAAAATGAACAGACAATCACAGAAGGTAATTACCTTTCCAGCTGGGAGCCAGTTACTATCAATTCAGAACACTGCCCTTTGGCCTCAGCACAGCCCCCAGGGTATTCACCAAATGCATGGCAGTGGTAGCAGCTCACTTGAGACTGCAGGGATTCCAAGTTTTTCCATATCTAGAGGACTGTCTTATTACTGCCGTTTACCAGGCATCTGCTAACAAGAGCAAGAGATCAGGTACTTCAGATTTGTTCTCATCTGAGGATAATCATAAATTACAAGAAGTCTCAGTTACAACCAGCATAAACTTGGAATTCACAGGAACAGTCTTCAATATGATATCAGTGACAGCTTCTCTTCCTCGTTCAAGATTTCAGACTGTCAGATTCCAGGTCATGAAAATAATTCTCAGTATCAAGATTTCAGCCCAGTTGATCCTTCAAGCCTTGGGGTCAATGTCAGCTGTAATAATCTTAGTTCCTCTAGCAAGATTTTATATGAGAATTCTTCAGTGGATGCTAGCAATACAGTGGTTGATTGTTTACCAGCATATGCCAGCACAAATAAAGATCACTTAGGCATGCAAGAGTTACCTATGTTGGTGAATTCAGTCAGAGCAGGTTCTACAAGGCCGTCCTTTCATTCTTCCTCAACCCAAGCCCATAGTGACCACTGACACTTCCCAGATTGGATGGGGGGCACTTCCTGGGGAAAACAGTCCAAGGCACTTAATCCCCCAAAGAGGCCAATTTGCGTAACAATGTCCTAGAGATGAGAGCAGTGTTGTTAGCGTTGCAGTCCATCCAGGATGCTCTCTCTTTAGGGACAATTGTGATTCAAACAGGCAATATATCAGTAGCTTGGTACATCAACAAACAAGGAGGAACCAGATCTTACCCCCTATGTCAAGAAGCACTCAGAGTGTGACAGTGGTGGATCTCATCCAACTGCTTTCTTATAGCAACTCACATTCCGGGGAAGGCCAGCGTGATAACAGACAAATTCAGCAGGTCTATTCTTCTACCTTTACGAGTGGTCTCTCAACATGAAAGTGACAGGAATGATTCTTTGTCAATGAAGCCAGCCTTACTGCAATCTTTTTGCTTCTCCCCTGAACAACAAATGCAGCAGCTACTTTGCCCTAATCCCCCCTCTGGTGGAATCATCGAGAGATGATCAGTTCCACAACTGCCCCCCCCCCCCCCGGTCTACTTTATGCTTACCCGCCAATTCCCCTAATTCCAAAATTTTTGCAGAAAGCCACCAGGTTGAAGAGCAAAGTCATCCTCATTGCACCTTAATGGCCTTGACAGATTTGGTTCCCCTTCCAATGACCTCATCTGCTTTACCAACCTTGGATTCTGGATCCTATTCCAGACCTCCTGTCTCAGCCAACAGGTATGATTCATCCAGATATCTCAAACCTGAAGCTGATACCATGGTTTCTCTAATTCTGTTAATAGCAAGACAGCCGATGCTCTCTTCCCCTGTCCGTCATATTCTTTTATCTTCCCAAAAGCCTTCTACAAGAAAACTTTACACAAGTAAATGGAAAAGGTTCGTTTGCTGGGCATAACAAAAAACGCACTGACCCCTTTTCAGCTCCTGTACATAGTATACTTGAATTTTTGGCAACAGTTTTTAATAAGGGAGCTAGCTCCTCAACGATTAGAGTTAGCAGCAATCTCTAATTTTCATGTTGGATTTGAGAATTCTTCTGTGGCCTGTTCTAAACTTTGTAAAGCATTTCTGAAAGGCACAGTCTTGCTGAGACCCCAGTATAAAGATCCTAGACCATGGGATTTGAACTTGGTACTGCAGGCTGTAATTCATTCTCCTTTTGAATCAGCAGCCAAATGTGATCTTAAGTTCCTGACCTCGAAAACTATCTTCATTACCTCTGCTAGAAGAATTTCAGAACTTCAGTTATTGTCCTCTAAACCTACCTGCTTGATCTTTCATAATGATAAGAGTCCCATTACGTACCAATGCTTCTTTCCTTCCTAAGATGGTGTCAGAATCCAGTATCACTCAGTCCATTAATTTGCTAGTTTTCTTTCCTAAATTTGCAAGTAACAGCGAACACGTTGCATTTATTGGAGGTTCACAGGCAAGTATGTTTTTACTTACACAGGACAAAAGAAATTAAGAAGACAGATCAATTATTTGTGTCCTTTGCAGACTCTAAATTGGGCAAACCATTTGCAAAGGTAACTTTAGCCAGATGGCTGATGGACTGCATATCATTCATCTATAGCAAGATGGGTTTAACTTTAACAAAACCTCTAAGAGCCCACTCAGTTAGGTCCATGGCAACTTCTTCAGTGTGTTTCTATCTAGAGCTTCCATGGACAATGTATGTGCAGCTGTGACTTGAGCAAAACCTCATACCTTTATCACTCATTACAAACTAGACCTGGTCTTGACAGGAAGAGCAGCCTTTGGGTCAACTGTGCAGGAATATCCTTCCTTAGAGTCCACCTGGAATTTTAGGTAACTGGGGACTCTGTCCCAACAGTTGAGGATAGAATGAAAATTGACAACATCATGTAAAAAAAGTTATGTACTTATCATAGTGTTCCATCTGTGTTGTCCATTTTCATTCTTCCTCAACTTTGTGCCCACCAACCCCCAACCCTTTTTTCCTTATGAATTTCTGGAAGAATGAGAGACTATAAGGACACCACTGTCCATAATATTGAGCTCCAGATATGGTCTTTCTGTCAGTAATGTTATAGTAGTTCTTTCTACTTTATGTAAACAGCAAACAGGGTCTAAGGTATGTTAGGGGTTGGTGCATTATGGGTAAGAGAGGATCTTGAAAGCTTTTTGGTGGCTATGAGCCTTAGTAACACTCAAGTCGGATGCGGGGATCGGATCTGAACCCAGCAGTTGAGGAAGAATGTAAATGGACAACACAGATGGAATGTTATGGTAAGTACATAACTTTTTTTATTGTATAACTTTGACAAAAATGTAATCTAGCTACCTCACATAGCATAATATCTAGTCATTAGAGTTAGAGACACTGGGGACACATACCCTACTGCACTATAACAGATATAACATATGCACATTATATAATATAAGTGTAAAGCTGTGATGAACACACTAGTGTTTTTTTTCTTTCTTTAGATATTAAATGTAATAAGATCTGAACTGTCTTGAAACCAGCTCTGCTATACAACTGAAATAAGATAACTAACCTATAATTTCAAGGAAAAAAGTAGAGCCTGTATAATACCATTTATGTCTGGAAGTTTATTGCAGAGACTTAAGGTTAAGAGTTGCTAATGTGCTTCATTCTGTAGTCCTGGGTTTGAGATTCTCAGTCTCCAGTCTGTTTACTTTTTGATTCAGAGCAAGTCACATAACCTGCTGAGTTAACACTGGAAACAGCCAATTGTGCATAGTGAGATTAGCTGGTAAGGAAAAAAAAACAGCTGCTTAAACATGAAGATAGGTTTTGTGACTTCAGAAATGAAATGCACTATTTGATTTTGTCATGTCTCTGAGGTTATAAACTGTGGGGTTGCTGCCCTGAGAGTGGAGAGGATTTTTTTTTAATGAATTTTACTGACATACATACTGTTTTCATTTTCACTTGGATTTTGGTATGTTTCATATATTTCTGTTTTGTTTTTCTGATTTTTTTTTTTGCATTCATCTCTGTTTGGTCTTGAACCAAAACTTGCATGTGCAGTCATTTATTGTGCCATTTAATTACCATGAGAGTTCTTTCTCACCTGCTGTACTAAGTTAAATTTTCATCTTTTTCAGCTTTCTTTTGCTTTCTATAATTACATATAGTTTTTGCAACATAGACCTCTGTCATTATTAGTTCAGTTTGGATTTGCACACATGACAGTACTTTATAAATACATAAATATGATTCAGTCAGGACTGCTGAATGTATACCATTTACTACAATGTACTTGAATACAGGGGTGCTGCTGGGGCTCAGGCATAGATGTGAGCATGGGCTTAAATGAGCACACACAAAAATGTCTAGTTTTGGGTCAGAAAATGTCGATATGGCAATCCTCCAAACTGTGCAACCCTTCAGCATGTGCTGACATTCATGCAGGCATCAGCAGCATCTTCTACAGCTTCTACCAGAGACAAGGTGACCAACTGTCCCAGTTTTTCCAGGACAGTCCCAGTTTGGAAGTCTCTGTCTTGGAATGCCAAACATTGTCTTTGGGACACAGAAATGTCCCAGTTTAGACCACTCAATCTGAATGGTGACCTGACTTCCTGGGGTAGCCAGTCCCCCTGGTTTCCCATCCTGAGCAACTCTAGGGATTTTGTGATTTTTCAGGGATGCCATTGGGTATTGGGTAAGGTCAGAAGTCATCCCCCCAGCAGGAGCTCTCAGAGGCCTCTCTGCCATCTGCCCTGGTGCTTTCTCAAGGACTTCTCACCCAGGCAGGAGCTCTCAAGGCCCTGCCACTGTCTGCCATTCACTCCCTGAAGGACTTCCATCATGGAGGGGCTGTGCCTGATTCCGCTCACCAGGCAGGAGCTCTCCAGGCCCCGCTGCTGTCCGCCCCAGTACTCACTTAAGGACTTCCATTGTGTGGAGCTCTGCCTGACCCCTCTCACCCAGGCAGGAGTTCACCCAGTCCTGCCACTATCTGCATCTCTCCCCCTTCCAGACTTCCTTCCCAGAGGGGGCATGGTCCGTACCCCCTCACCCAGATGGGAGCTAGCATGTCCCAGTCACTTTCCACCTCTCTCACTTCAAGACTTCCATCAGGACAGACCCCCTCAGGGCTTCCAGTTCTACCCAGGAGAGAGAACTCTTTTCTAGGATTACATATCTCCTGACTGATGCCAAATCATGCAGTGATGCGTGTGCTCTTGGATCTTCTCAGAGGATCTTCCCAGCCTGATGGAACTCTAATGGGCCACGAAGCCTCAGACAGTCCCTCATTAAGACTTCCGTGACACCAGTTCTCCCCTTTGCCTTGCACCTAGGGCTTTCAAACTCTCAGAGGAGATGGCCTTGGGTCCCCCCATCTCTTTGATTTTTGTGGCATACCTCAGTCACTTTCCCCCACAGTGCCAGGTGCCAATGAATGTGCATCGCTTTGAGCCTCCTGGCATGTGGCGTCTTGCCTCCTGGGTGGTGCCGTTCACACAGTGGCATCCCCACAGTGCCAGGTGAAGGATGGGAGGCCAACCTGCTAGCCCTGGTACAAGATGACATGGTGGCCCTATCTCCACTCCCATGGGGCTGGGAGAATGGGATTGCAGACCTGGCTTCCCGGGGCAACCCTCAAGTGTCTCAGTTTAGGTCCTGTAAAAAAATGGTCACCTTGACCAGAGAAGATCAGTCCATATTGACTGAAGTAGTTCTGCTTCTACCAAGCCAGCCTTAAAGTTCAGCATAAAATCAGTTGTTGGTCTGGTGATGTGATAGTGTACCAATCACAAGAGATTATTATCAAAGATGAGTTATGTTGTATGGAAATGTAGAAATACAGTACATAGTGCACGAGCGAAAACCAAACTCATTTAAGGTTGTATATTTAGGAAAGCATCATTGAAGAATGCTGTATATAGCCAGGCCAGACATTACAGTGCCATGTGTAGACCAGCACTGACAGTCTTGTTAGACAATTCCAGTGATGCTTGGCTGTTGAAAACTGTTCAGTGATTTTCTTAAGGATGCTTCTGATTTGAGTTGCTTTTAATTGGAAAAATAGTATTATAACTTTTTTCTTAAGGAAAATGTTGCAAATTATTCTTTTTGATATGGGAGTTTCCTAGTATGCCAAAAGAGTGCAGACTGATGCTGTGTAGAAGAAAATAAATTGCAAACCTTTGTGGGATGTACTGACTGAAAAACTCATGGAGTGTATTTTGTTTTCTTTCTCTTCTTGAGTATTAAACTTTTTTTTTTCAGAGTAATGACTCCAGAGTGTGCTGTCGTGTGATTCTGGCCACAGAAAATGACTACTGCAAGCTCTGTGATGCTTCATTTAGCTCCCCAGCTGTTGCTCAGGCTCATTACCAAGGAAAAAATCATGCAAAAAGATTACGTCTAGCGGAAACCCAGCAAAACCTCGCATCCTTGTAGGTATCACTGCATTAATTGCCTGGTTGCCTAGTGACTTCATAGTACTGAGTTTCTGTGACAATAAATTTCAGTAGTGGGGTATAGAGTTTAGTTTTTTTTTTTTGTGTGTGTGTGTTGCATCACTGGTATACAAAGGCATGCTCAACATGTTTCTGAGTGGCATTTATAGTCTCATAATTCACGTGTGCCCAATGGCAGTATTTGAAAAGCTGCACTGTTCCTGTAAGGAAATCAGCTAAGCTCAGACAAATGGTGCTGCTTTCATAAAATCTCAGCCCTGAGATGAAATGCCCATAGCAGCCTTGCCCATTTTAACTGTCATACAATAGATAAAAACTGTTGTTGTTAGGTGTGGTAGAGGCCATGTTTGTGTAAAGTCATGATGTATGAATGCTTTTGGTTCAGCTTGCTTGGATCTCACGAGATCTCTCAAGATACAGGAACACCTGCACTTATCCAAGCTGAATGTCACTAGCCCACAACTTACCCAAATTATTTTTAAGGTTTTTTCTAGTCAATGTAAAGGGTATCCTTATATGGACACATAGATTGCACTTTTATAAGGTTGGAAGGAGGTAGCTGAGCAGCGCTGGAAAAAAAGAGAGAGATAAGACAAGGGACACCAGAAGGAAGACATTAAGAGGATTGTGCTGGAGGAGGTGGCAGAGGAGAAGCCTTATCTTTTTACAGAATTCCTTTTTCAATATTTTTTATAAGAGGGAAGTTGGGGAAAGAAGAAGGTCAGAGGGTTTAAGAAAGAGGCTTAGGGAAGAGTTTAGGAAGATACGTAAACACAAAATGCAGGCAAGGCAGACAGGGAGCCTATGGTGGGCTGATGTTGGGAGTGGTGACAAGACATACAAATGGAAGACAGACACAAAATATGTATATGTTTGTATATGTATATATAAGTAAGTGTGTGTGGTGTGTGTGTGTGTGTATGTATATTATGTGTGTGTGTGTGTGTGTGTGTGTGTGTGTGTATATATATATATATATATATATATATATATATATATATATATATATTTTTTTTTTTTTTATAGTTGCAATTCACATGGTCGACACTATTTTGTGCTTTGCAGATAAACTGTATGTTTTGTGTGACAGGCCATTTGCATGATGGCTGTATTGTGTGATTTCAGGTTGATCAACACAGGTAAGTGGTTGGGCTGGGAGACTAGCCCACTAGCATTCACTCTTGTGGATTCGTCATTTTTCGAATTAAAATTCCACAACTCGGAAAATTGCCTTTCGACTTTTAAAATCGCATAACTGACATGCGACATTTTGGAATATATATATATATATATATATATATATATATATATATATATATATATATCTGTATGGAATTTATATGGATTTACTATTATTAGTTCATCCACAGAAATTTCAAAGTGGCCAATGTCGACAAAATGATGTCAACAAATGTCAAAGCACTAGTGCACATGCTCTGAGGCTAATAGTCAGAACATGCGAAAAAGAAAAGAGTGATCAGATGTTGTCAATTTACATTCATTCCTTAACCACTGAGTTCAGATCTGAACCTCGGATCCGACTTGGTTGTTACTATTGCTTGTGGCCAACTGAAACTCTAGAGCTCCTCCCTAATAATGCACTAACCCCTAACATACCTCGGATCTTGTTTGCTGCTTTCACATATAGAAGTGGTCAGCTTTCCTGTCAAGCATTTTAAGAGATAAGTGGATTTCTCATTAAATCTCCCCTTCAAATTTCTTCTTTAAATACATATACTTGAGTATTGTTTTTTACCATTGCTGGTATATTTCTATAAGCCTTAAAGTCCTTTTTCTTTGACTAACTTTACTTTTTCCACATTTTTTCTATTTTTTTAATACCATTGTTGGTACTTGTTTATCCTTTTCCCCTTTTTTTTCCCTCCTTACCTTTAAAAAAAATCTATCTTATCTTCTTCAGTACTAGTTAAAAACGTTTTTAATATATCTGAAAAAGGATTTAAAATCTACAAAATGCAGCCTTAAGCTGCCTTATTTTGACGTCCATTGCCTTTGGTTCTATTGCATGAGCCAAGAAAACATTAATGTGAATTGTAATATATGTCAAAGTTTTAATCCACATGCTATAGCAGACCGAAAAACAAGTTGACCTTAAAAGGTCTACTCTGACTTCCTTTTCAGAAGCCATACCTTGGGCTCACCCTCCTAAAATAGCTTCCAAGGATGCTTCAAAAAAAGTCCCCAAAAATGTCGGGTGATTCAATTCCATCTTCTACAGAGCCTCTTCACCAAAAATCTAAATCGGATCTGAAGCTGTCTGGCAAAAGCTGTCTTCAACAGCCCCTAAAACGCCTATGGATCAGAGAGTACTTTAGCTCCAAAGATTCTTCCTTGGGTCCAATACGCTCCAACTATAGACACAGTTCTTCTAGAGTTCTGTCTCCCTTCCTTGAGAGACGGTGGTCCAAGTCACCATCTATTGCTTTATCTCGTTCTTTCAGGAGTCTCACTGAAGCCGACATGGATAGAATGTTGAGGAAGTTTCTCTCCAAGCAGATACAGATAGGAGTTCTCCTGGCTTCAACCCCTTCAGGTCAGAAAGCCTAAGCCAGATCTACCCCTCCACTGCAGTCTCCTTCTCTGATCTGACACTTCATTTCGGAGTCCTTGGATCCTAGTTTGCTGAGACCGTCTGGTTTGGATCCAAGAGTACTGGTATCCTCATATCCAAAGGTCTCTCTGAGTGCCCCGGCTCCAATGAGTTCAGAGCCAAAACATCCTGGTGGGATCTGAGGTGCTGGAATTGACTCCGAAGTTTTCAGAGCCATCACTGCCTCTCGAAGTCTCCGCCTTGCACAGCTCGGCTTTGGCCACTGCCTCGGGTGGATTGCCTTTGGGGCAGATAGAGCTAATGGGACAGAAGCATGGCTTATTGGTTCCATTGGCTTCCTTTTCCCAAGGACGATCTACCTTCAAGATACTGGAGAGTGTTTTCTGTGCTTCAGCAGGACAGATGGTCTCTCCTCCCTCGGATTGCATATGTGCCAAGAGCCTCGACATTCGAGTCCAAAGGTACCCAGCAGGGTATTACCCTCTCTTCTGACACTTCCTGAAACATTCCACTGAGGAAATACCCCAGATGAAAAAGTGCAAAAGGAGGCACTTAGAGTCCCCTGAGGAATCTATCACAGAAGACACAGATTTCAACAAAGGGGAAAGATCCGTCCCGAAGACATCTTATTTGGAGACATTCAGGCAACGGGGTAGTTGGTCCTCCCAAAATCCTTCCCTGGAGGAATCAGTGTTTCTGGAGGCATTTGGATCTGTCCTGTCTACTCCTGGGTAACTCTGCCTGCTGATGAGCTCATTGATTTGATCTCTCAGAAGGCATGGAAGGAACCTGATGTCGTTGAACCCATTTCCAAGAGACCAGACTGAATTCTGGCACCTCCAACAGGAAGGGAACCCTAGAGCATGGAATTACCAGTAAATGCCATGTTTGTGGCAGTGGCTACAAAGAAGGAACTTGCAGAACAAAGTTCCATTGTCCATCCCCCAGTAGAGAGCCCAAGGCTTTAGACAAGTTTGGGGAGTATGTCTGTGCTTCAGCGGTCTTTGCTCTTAGGTCACTGAATTACCTGGCACATTTCACAAGGTGACAAAGAGATTTTATTAAGGAATTGTCAAATTCTCTTTCATGCTCCACTACTGTAGAGGCTCAAGCTTCAGTAGCCTCGCAGCTGGCATCCCTTCAGTCCATCTCAAATTCGGCCATAAGGCTTATGTCTCATGCAGCTGAGGGTACCTCAAAGGTGGCAGGTTCAGGCATTTCAATAAGGAGACATGCCATGCCTGGATACTCTTGTGTGATTTTGTGGAGCCCTTCAAATCTTCTTTCATCAGTGCTCCCTTTTACAGCTCTTCCTTGTTTTTGCCCCAAAGTGAAGGACACACACACACCAGGTGTGAGAAGGATGGAAAGACTCTGTTTGCTGTAGGAATACATTTTATGACCCCCCCCCCAAAGGAGCATTTCTAGGAACCGATGAGGGGGACAGAAGATATGGTTTAAAAAAATCTCGGAATCCTTTCCAAGATCCATTTGCGATGGTTCTCCCAGAGGTGGAGGGGGAAACACTAATGGAAAACTCCGCCCACAAGGCAGAGATGGTCTGCAAAACAAAGGGTCTAGAGATTCCTTCTCTAACAGACCCTACCAGCACTATTTAAAGGAGGCCCGATTGTTCCCCTCTGGAAGAAATCGGGGGGGGGGGGTCATTTATTCCTGCACCAGACACAAAAGACACTTGGGTGCAGAGGATTGTTTCTAGAAGTTATAGAATTCCCTTTTCCTTTCCTCCTCTATCCTCACAGAAGTTTCCCAATGTTCCACACAATCAGCGGAAAGCAGCAGCACTAGAAATACAAAAGCTGCTACAAAAAAGAGTCATCCAAGAAATCCTGCCAGATAAGAAAGGATCCCAGAACTTACTCAAGATTCATTTTAGTGCCAAAGAAAACAGGGGACTGGAGACAAATTCTGGATCTCAGCAATATGAACAAGTCATTTCGACATTCAAAGTTTCAGATGGTCATAGTTCAGTCCATCTTGCTGTTTCTAGGCAAGGATGTTTGGGAGTGCTAAATAGACGATCAAAATGTGTACTAACACATAAAAATGAACAAGTGGTCCAGAAAGGTCATGCACTTACAGCTGGGAGCCAGTCATTAGCAGTTCAGAGATCTGCCCTTTGGTCTCACCACAGTCCCCAGGGTGTTCACCAAATGCATGGCAGTCATGGCAGCTCACTTGAGACTTCAGGGATTCTGGGTGTTTCCATATTTAGATGACTGTCTCATTATCGTTTTGACCAGGCATCTACTCATAATAGCGAGAGACCAGGTGCTCCAAACTTGCTGCCTTCTGGAAATCATAATAAACTGCAACAAATCTCAGTTGCATCCATCTCAAACACAGGAATTCATAGGAGCACATTTCAATACAGTGTCTGTAATAGCTTCACTTCCCCTAAACAGAGTACAAACTTTAATATCCAGGTTGCAAAAATTATTTACAACACCAACATTTCAGCTCGATTAATTCTTCAAGCCATGGGACCAGTGTCACAAGCCATAATTCTTGTTCCCATGGCAATATATCATATGAGAATTCTTCAGTGGATACTAGCATCCCGGAGGTCAAGTCTTTATCAACAGATGTCAGTTCAAATAAAGATCACACAGACATGCAAGAAGTACCTCTGGTGGTGGATAAGTTCAGACCAGCTTTTACAAGGCTATCCATTCATTCTCCCTCAACCCAAAGTCAGAGTGACCATGGACACATCCCAGATTGGTTGGGGGGCACTTCCTGGGGAAAACATTCCAGGGCACTTGGTCCTCCAAAGATGTCAATTTGCATATAAATGTTCTGGAGATGAGAGTAGCGCTTCTAGTGTTGTAAGCCTTTCAAGATGCTTTACCTCTGGGAACAGTTGCGATCCAAATGGGCAATATGTCAGTAGTTTGGTACATCAGCGAACAAGGAGGAACTAGGTCTTATCGCTTGTATTGAGAAGCCCTCAGAGTATCTCTGATAGCAACACAAATTGTGGGAAGTCCAACATAATAGTAGGCAAATTGAGCAGGTCCATTCTTTTACCTCACGAGTGGTCTCTCAACAAAAAAGTGATGAAGGTGATTTTCCGTTGGTTGGGCCAGCCTTGTTGCAATCTTTTTGCATCTTCCCTAAACAACATGTGCAGCAGGTTCTCTTCCCTAATCCCCCCAATGGGGGAATCGCTGGGGGGTGCTCTGCTTCTCAGTTGGCCCCCTAGTCTCTCTGCATATCTGCCAAACCCATTGATTCCCAAATTCATTCAAAAAGCTACAAGGTTGAAGAGCAAAGTCATCCTCATTGCACCCTACTGGACTTGACCGTTTTGGTTCCCCTTCCTTTGGCTTCATCTTCTTTATCCACCTTGGATTCTGGATCTGATTCCAGATCTACTGTCTCACCTGACAGATATGATTCATCCAGACATCATAAGCTTCAAGCTAACAGTGTGGTTTCTCCACTTCCATTAATAGGCAGATAACCTATGCTGCCATCCCTTGTCCTAGGAAATTCTACAAGAGTAAGTGGAAGAGGTTTGTTTATTGAGCACATCAGAAACATTTCGATCCCTTTTCAGCCCCTACACAAAGTGTACTTCAATTGGCAGCAATTTTTAATGTTCATATACAAGTTGATAATTCTTTTCTAGCTTCTACTAAGATATGCGAGGCCTTTCTAAGAGGTACTATTTTATTTAGGCAACCTTATAAGGATCCTACTCCTGCATGGGATTTGAATGTAGTTCTGCAGGCCTTTATCCATTCCCCTTCGGACCAGCTGGAAAATGTGATTTAAATTTTTGACCTGGAAAACTTTATTTCTGGTAGGTATTACCTCTGCCAGGAGAATTGTAGAACTTCAAGCATTATCCTGTAAACCTCCTTACTTGATTTTCCATAAGGATAGGGTGACATTAAGAATCAATCCTTCGTTCCTTCCTAAGGTGGTGTCAGAATTCTGTATTACTCAATTGATTAAATTGTTGGTTTTCTTCCCAAAATTTGTAAACAAAGGTGAATATGTATTACATTTGCTGGATGTTCATAGACAGCTGCGTTTCTGCTTACACAGAACAAAGGCATTAGAAAATATGATCAACTATTTAAATCCTTTGCAGATAACAAATTGGGCAAATCTGTGACAAAGGTAACTTTGGCAAGCTGGATTGTGGACTGCATAGCCTTTGTCTATAGTAATTCAGGCATTTTGTTACCAAAACCTTTAACAGCTCACTCTATGAGATCTATGTCAACCTTGTCAGGATTTTTATCCAGCCATTCCATGGATAACATATGTGCATCTGCTACTTGGTCTAATCCTCATACTTTTATTACTCCTTACAAATTGGATCTGGTCTCAAGGGGAAGAGCAGCCTTTGGTTCAACCATGCTCAGGAACATCCTTCCTTAACGTCCACCAGGGATATCAGGTAGCTGGGGATTCTGTCCTAATGGTTGAGGAATGAATGAAAATTGACAAACTCAGATAAAGAAGTTATGTACCTACCATAACATTCCACCTGAGTTGTCCACTTTCATTCTTCCTCAGCTTCCCACCTGCCAACCCCAACCGTTGCTGTCATAGACTTTTGAAGAATGAGATGCTATTAAGACACCACTGTGTCTGGTTTGGAGCTCCGGATACCATTTTCCTTTGTTAGGAACATTATTCATTGTTTAGTATTTATATCATCTAGCAAACGAGATCTGAGGTATGTTAGGGATTTGTGCATTATGGGTAAGGAGGAGCTCGAGAGTTTCAGTTGGCCACGAGCTATAGTAACGGCCGAATCAGATCCAAGGTTTGGATCTGAAACCAATGTTTGAGGGAGGAGGAAAATCGACAGCACAAATGAAACATTATGTTAAGTACATACATTCTTTTTTTTTTCCAGGGAGCAAGCTCCCTACAGCCACCACTGTGGGGGGCTGCACCCTCCACGCTCCCTTCTAATTATATTTATATTAACTCCAAGATTGCACATTCCCCAGGGAAAAGGCATATCTCCTTACCCCGGTGATTGTCAGTCTTGCACATTTGTCGACCATCTGTATTGTCAACCAAAGTTTTTCGACTATCAGAGGTTGATTTATCTTCAAATGGGGGCCCCCTGCTTATATGTAGGTTAGGTGGGTTTGATTTGTATTTTTGTGTGTGTGTTTTGTTGGTTTGTTGTAGTGTGGGGAGGAAGGTGTATGTGTGTTTGCTTGTGTGGTGAAGGGTGTATTTTAAATCAGAGCATCACATACTGAAAGTTCGATATTCTGAAGTTTCAGTATTGTGATGTTCGGTTTTATGGGGTTTCGTGATTTTGTGGTTTCGGTACTTTTGTCTCGAGATGCTGAAATTCGCAATTTCAGTATTTTGAAATTGTAAAGTGAATCCGTGTGTGTGTGTGTGTGTGTGTGTGTGTGTGTGTGTGTGTGTGTGTGTGTGTGTGTGTGTGTGTGTGTGTGTGTTTGTATGTATGTATATATATGTGTGTGTATATATATATATATATATATATATATATATATATATATATATATATTTTTTATATATATATATATATATATATATATATATATATATATACGCACACACACACACCCACACACATATGTATGTATGTGTGTGTGTGTGCGTCTGTGTGTATGTCATAAACTAATTATTTTCATGCGGAGTAAATAAATGCTTGGCAACTGTTTCTGCAGGAGGGCTTCTTCCACAGTACTCCTGCATCTCTAAATATATTAACTCAGACATCACACAACAGTGGTGAGAATTACAGCCTCTCTTAATCTGTTATCTGGCCTTCATGAATAGAAACATCAGTATATCAATATGCAAGTATCACTTTGCTGAATCAAGTGTGTGCATGTGTGTATTGATATATGTATATACTCTTGGATACTCTGTTGATTGGAGCTTGACCCAGTCAGTGAGGGAGTTGAAAGAGGAAGTGACCACAGCATCAAGCAGAATGATGGTGAACACCCTCGTTGTTTAAGCTTTATTTGATTTGTTTTAGTTTGAGTAGTGCTGTCTCTCTTTTTATTTTCCACTTTTCACTTATTTGCTAGCACCAAGGTAATTGTTCATCTGGAAGTAGGTGCTGGCAGAAACTTTTATGTTTTCTGTTTTTATTTTGTTTTACTTTGTAGTAGAGTTTATCACTTTTCTGCCTCTGCTTGCACTGAGGTAACTGTTTATTTGTTAGTAGATGCAAGCAATGTTTCTCTGCTTTTTGTCTTTTTTACTTTGTAGTGGAGTTTTCTAGTTTTATGCTTCTGCTTGCACTGAGGTAATTAATTTGTCTGGTACTAGGTGCTAGCAGTGTTTCCTGGCTTTCTGCCTCTTTATTATTTGTGAATAGAGTTTTTAATCTTTCTGCTTCTGCCCATACTGTAGCAATTGCTTGTCTAGTAGTAAGTGCTTAGCAGCGTTTCCTGGCTTTCTGCCTTTTTTACTTTGCAGTAGAGTTTTCTAGCTTTCTGTTTCTGCTTGCACTGAGATAAATGTTTATTTAGTAGTAAGTGCTAGCAGTGTTTCTTGACTTTGTTTTATTGTAACTTCCTGGAGGGTTGATGTTATATGGGCTATGGATGCTCCAGCCTCCCATCCAACTGGACAAGAGCTTGTGCTGCTTAAAATCTCTCGCCCAGCGAGCAGACATGGGCGTACATTTGTTACTTGTGTTTTCAACTGAGGGCAAATAGCTGGTGTTGATTTTCACAATTATTTTCTTTGTTACCTCCTGTCCTTTTAAGGACAACAGGGCAACAGTTGTTTGTTTTATTTTTAACTTCCTGGAGTGTTGTTGATGTTACCGGGACTGTGGATGCTTCCATTCAGTCAGACAGGAGCTTGTAATGCCTAAAATCTTGCATCTTTGAAACGCATGACTAAGTGGTGATTGAGTGAGAAGTGAGGAAGGGGGTACATAAGTTTTAAGCTTTAAACTTGTTAATTTTACAAGGAATTTAAGTATATAATTTATTTGTTAAACATTCAGTGAAATATAGGTTCACTAAATTTGTTTGTTTTGGAGGACCTTATAAAATTAAATTATATCAAAGAATGGGTGCACTATAAGGTGTTTTATAAGCATGGCAAAGCCAATACTTGTTTAAATTATGTTAAACAGCTGGAACTTTTAAAGGCTATTGATAGCAAGTCCTTTAATAACACTAATAAAGATTATTGTGTGTGTCATTTTAGAAAAGCATTTGCTACGATTTCTGAATACTTGGAAATTGACTTATGAGTGTTTGGATTGCCATAAACAGAATGTTAATCATAAATTAGTTCTGGATAACAGTGTGAATGGAGGTTCAGCTAAAAGAAGAAGGGAAGAAGACATTATATTACAAAAAAGAGGCAGAGAAGCAGGTTGTGGAAATTATTTCTGAACTCCAGTCAGATTTAAGTAATGCTGATGGGTAAATGAAGCTGACATAGAAAATGGAGAAAATAAGTCTGTAGATAACCTCAGTTCAGATGAATTACGTCTCCCTGGATAGCGTTGATTCAAGTTTATTTGTACTAGAACATAGGCCTGTTTGTCTGTACCCAGAAGTGATTGTATCTGAAAAAAGAAGGAAAGTTAATGGTACAAAAGCTTTAAATGAAGTTAGGAATAATTGGCATTGTAAATTTGTATTGTGTAACTATTCTCCTCCTGCTTTATTGGAACCTGAATCAGATCCATGTAATAAAAATATCACTATTAGAAGACTTATATTAAAAGGATAAGTCGGACAGAACCTCATGATACATTAGATTATGTTAATGTTAAACAAACTGAAAAGATAACAGCTGCAGGGATAATTGAATTACATGAAGTGTTAATTTTGGGGGACTCGATACTGAAACCTGTTATTAAGGAACTATCAAAAACAGATAAGTCCTATCTTACTGTATTTCCTCATGCTTGTGCATGAGACAATAACTGCTGGGATTCATACAGGTACAACAAGACAGCTGTCTATATAGTACTGTTATATCATACACCAAGTATGGGCAATACTTTGTATAATGAGTATTTACATAATTTAGGTGACTGCCTGAATTGTAATGGTAACATACTATTATTGGTGATTTAAATTACCCTGGAATATGTTGGGAGCCCCTGCATGCTAGCTCTTTGTTTGCTAAAGAATTTGTTGATCTTGTCTCATACTATGGAATGACTCAACTGGTAAAATTCAGTTGTTGTTGTTGTTGTTTGTCTTTCGGCTTTTTCCCGGTAAGGGGTCGCCACAGTGGAACTCCGGTCCGCTAATGATTGGCAGTAGATTTTTACAAATTGCCGAGGTGCCAGCTCGACGCCCAACCTTCAACGAAGGCATGCCCATTTACGCACGCATGTCTTTCGAACGTTACCAAACCGCGGGGAGGACATGCAGACTCTGCACAGAAGGCACTGCCAAGCCCAGCCGAGAATCGAATGGGAGAACCTCTTGCTGTGAGGTAACAACGCTATCGTCTTACCACTGCGGCATCAACTGGTAAAATTCAGTATCAGGAAAAATATCTTGGACCTTATATTGACTAATGCATCATCTAAAATTCATTCCATAAAGGTACTGCCACCATTAGTGTCATCAGATCATAGCTCTCTCACATTTGTTATTGATAATTCATTAATTGGCACTATACATTTAAAAACATATGAATATGGAAACATAGATTTAAGACGTTTTGCTGAGCATTATGTGAGATGTGCTTGGATGACTGTAGTTGTTAGATCATATAATTGCTATGGCTGTAATGTTTTGGAGAAGCTGCTTTGGGAGGGAGTCACTACTATAGTAAAACAAAAGAGAAGTAATTCCACTTTCCCAATTTGGTGGAACAAAGACATTTTGAGATTGTACAGGAGGAAAAAGCAGAGAATAAAAATCTTAGTAAGGTTCCCTTCAAATATGAACAGCAAGAAATTGAATGTATCGTGTAAGAACTTGAAAAGGGAATTAACAAACTGCAAAACATGTTTTGAGAATGAATTAATTAGTAATACCTCAAACAAAAAGGCTTTTTATAGATACATAAATGAAATAAATAGCAATACTTTCTCATTGCCCATGTTGTTAATTAATGGGGAGACTATTATTGAGCCTAGTAAAATTGACAATGAATTTTATGTGTTCTTCTCAAGCATTTGGTGAGAACATATAGATAAGGATGATGTGTACAGCTCAACTGTAACAAGGTCATGCTGAGTGATCACAGAAATGAATACCACTGGATCACTTGCCAAGTTAAAAGATGCTGATAACCAAAACGATAGTAACCCAAAAAGCTTTCGTCCTTATAAAGTACAGGACTTTCTGATGAAGTCCTGTATTTTATAAGGACAAAAGCGCTTACTCTACTTGTGTTAACTTGTATTAATTTAAGTATTTTAATAAACTTATTCAAACTATTTACCATGCATCCTTGGACTTGGACTTTGGCTTTTTGAGTTACTGTCATTTTTGTTATTAGTTGTTTTACATTACCGGTCCTTGTGGGTAGTTAAGTTAAAAGATGCTACCTCTATGGGTCCTGATCTGATCTCAAGTCAGTCGAAGTCTGTAAAAACTACTATTTTTACCTATCTTAAGTTTAATATTTAACAAACTTATTAGAATAAGTAACTGTTCCAGAAGCCTGGAAACTGTCCTGTGTAACTCCAGTTCATAAATGTGGCTCGAAGGGTCAGCTGGGTAATTTTGGAACCATCAGTTTAACCTCCTTATTGGGAAAATGTTTTAAGAGATGCCTATTAGATCTTATTGAGAAATCAGGCGGAAACATAGAAATCCTTGATATTAAGCAACATCTTTCATTAAAGGATGATCTACTCTTAGTAACTTGATTAGCTTTTATGAGTCTGTGTTCAATCATCGAATGAGAAATCCATCGAATCTCTGTTCATCGAACTTAAAACATCTAACGTTCACGTCATCAGATGTTCAATCATCGAATATTTTACCCTGGGAAAAGAGACAGTAGACTAACATCCATACTGAAACACACACCGCAGTATATCACACCCACCCAGGTGGGGGGGGGGGGGCTATGCCTCCTACACCCCTCCACTTGTATATACCAACTCCGATATTGCAGTACAGTGGGAAAAAGGGCAAATGTCCTAATCCCGACCAACCAACTCCGTTCTCTTGGTAATATATTCCATGAGTGAATGTTCGATTTTAAGTTTGATGAACAGAGGTTCGATGGATTTCTCATTTGATGACAGAACATAGACCCAGCTGTTATGAACAGATAACTATGGCCTTGGATCTAGGACTATATCTTGAAGTTATTTTTTATGTATCTTGAGAAAGCATTTGACAGTTTTCCTCACAAGTTTATTATTAAATGTTTATGATGATGTAAACGAGTTAAATAATTATTTACAGTCTCTTAAGTTGTTGGCCACTAGAAACAGGTTCACATTTAGTCTAAGCAAGTGTAAGATAATTTATTTTTCAAATAGATGCCCAAGGCTTCTTGTATATTTGGTGTCTCCCCCATTAAATGAGGTACAAGAATATAAAGACTTGGGTATACTAATTACATCAAAGTTGTCCTGTAACACACATGTAGATCAAATTTCTATAAAGGTGACTAAGTTTGTGGGGTACCTTTTAAGGAGATTATCTTACTCGTGATGAGCATGTATTGACTTTGGTATTTAAAACTTATATAAGACCATTACGGGAGTACAATAACACTTTTTGCATTTATACTCGGGGACAATTGAAAAAACTTAAAGGAGTCCAAAGCAGATGTACAAAAAGAATAGAGAAATATAGATTTATGGATTATGACCTTTGGTGTAAATTGTTAAACTTGTATAGTCTCTGTTAATAGGTATTTATGTGGAAAGCTGATATTAGCATATAAGATCTTTCATGGCCCTGCATTACAAATTATGTACAGCTTCTTCTTCTTCTTTTGGCTTTTCCCGGTTAGGGGTCGCCACAGTGGATCATCTGTCCACTCATGATTGGCAGTGGAGTTTTTACGGTGTCAAGTTGCCAGCCCGGCGCCCAACCTTCCACAGAAGGCATACACATGCACAGACTCACACCTAGGGCCAGTTTAGAGTGTCCAATCCACCTACTGCATGTCTTTGGGATATGGGAAGAAACAGGAGCACCCAGAGGAAACCCACGCGACCACAGGGAGGACATGCAGACTCCACACAGAAGGCACCCCAGCCGGGAATCGAACCGGAGAACCTCTTGCTGTGAGGCGACAACGCTAACCGCTGCACCACCGTGGCCACCATAAAGGTTAATAGATGTATTAAAGCATACAAACATAAAAATATGAAGTTTTTACTAAAAATGGGAAATCTCAAAATCAGAGAGCAGTTTACCGCTGTTAAAATTACAAGACTTTGGAACAATTTCCCTATAAGCTTATGTAATTTAAATAGTTTTGGTAGTTTTAGAACCTGGATATTTGGGTGGGTGATAAGGTTTACAAGACATATAATGTGGAATAAGTGTTCTTTGATGGCTGAATGGCCTAAACACTGTATTTGAATGTGTGTGTGTGTGTGTGTGTGTGTGTGTGTGTGTGTGTGTGTGTGTGTGTGTGTGTGTGTGTGTGTGTGTGTGTGTGTGTGTGTGTGTGTGTGTGTGTGTGTGTGTGTCTGCGCATGTGTGAATGGTAGGGGGAGATGGCATGCAATTACGTATAATCACAGTGAATTTGTAACCTTTAAGACTAAATCCATTGTAGGCAAACCACAGAATCCAAACTGGCAACCCCCACTCAACATGCACTAGCTGTGAGATTCTACAAAAGTAAGGATGAGGAGAAACCTCCTTACATGGCCTGTTCTAGAATCTGATGCACTAACTAATACAATGTGACAGCTTAAAGCGACACAATTCAGCAGACCCAATTGTCTTTTTTTCCAATAACTGCATTTAATGCACTGATACTCAAGTTCCACCTACCTGTAGCAATTTACCAAGTAACAGCAAGAAAGAAGTTATGTACCTACCATAACGTTCCATGTTAGTTGTCCTTCATCTCGCCTTCCTTCTTGCTGGATGGGATCGGGGCCGATCCTTGGCTCCGACTCGGCCACTTACTATAGCTTGTGAGCTCTTTACTGGCTCGAGGCTACCCCTTATCGCAGAATGCCCAGCACCAGCTACCCAGATCTCGCTTGAGATAGCTTACACTAGACATAATTATAGAAGACAATCCATTAGTAAACCTGGATATACAGTTAATTGTCATGGTCTGGTTGAGAAGCAACTAATAACAAAACAAATTAGCCAGTGAAACCATTGAGAAACTCCTCTCAATCCTTGAGGAAGGGGGAAGGAGGGAGGGACGCAAGAAGGAAGGCGAGATGAAGGACAAGTAACATGGAACGTTATTTTTTATTTATTTATTTTTTTTTTGCAGTTGGTTTACCAGGATAGTCCATTGGGCCAAATAACCCGTTTTCAATGGAGTCCTGGGGAGAAAAGCTCCAGAACTAAGTATGTTACAAAAAGTGATTCATACTAGTTATACAAAACTATATCAAATTACAAATTATATAATAATCCAAAGTATTTTGACACCAGTAAACAATTTCAAGTAAACACAGTAGAAATATCTATGAAAGAACATTAGATAAAATTAATAGATTATAGATTGTAAGGAATAATGCATGAAAAAGTTTGAGTTTGTATCATATTCAAAATACTGAATAAAGTTTCTGAGAAATAACAGAAGTTTATGAAGTTATGGTAGGTACATAACTTTTTTATGTTAAGTTGTCCAATCTCGCCTTCATTCTTGCTGGATGGGACAGCATCCCTAGCACCTCAATCCTGGGTGGCTCATTGGAACAGACTCTTCAGAACCATGGAACCAAAGGAAGCTCTGCCCTGGGAGACCACATCTACTTTGTAATAAGAAATTAATGTATGAGGATCTGCCCAAGTAGCTGTTGCACAAATTGAATCTATGGGCAATCTAGATTGAAATGCTACCAAAGTAGCTACTGACCTGTTTGAATGACCTTTGGGTTTTGTTGGAAGATCTTTTCGTCGCAAGTCGTAGGTATGGACTAGCGTCTATATCACGTTATCGAAAGTTTACTTAATCGAATCAATAAAGGTAGAACTTTATTAATTGATTAAGTAAAACATCGAATAACGTAAAAAAAAAAACAAATAAAAAAAAAAAAACTAAATGGCATAGGCAGGGGGGCAAGCCCCCCTGCACCCCCCACACCCCCCCCACTTAAATATACCATTTCCGAGACCGCACTACATTGCGGTAAATGGAAATCTCCCCTTACGGAGATTTCTGTTTACTTGCATGATGTTCTTCACTTTTGATATTGTCGTGCCGACAATATCAGACTCGATATTGTCAGCTTACGACAACGTGAAGTAGACCCATGGACTATGGTGTCTGATAACCATTTTGACAATGTTACTTTAGAAAATGGAAGGCCTTGTTTGTTGTTAGCAAATGAAAGGAATAACTGATCTGATTTTCTCATTTCTTTAGTTCTATGGAGATAGAAACTCAGTTGTCTATACACATCCAGTTGGTGTAATCTGTATTCTGCCTTGTTGGAATGATTATGGAAAAAGACAGGGAGTTCAATGAATTGATTCAAATTGTGGCCTGTACAAACTTTAGGTAGAAAAGATGGGTTAGTTTTCAGGGAAACCCTGTCTTTGTGAAAAACTAGATATGGAGGGCGAACACATAGTGCATGAAGTTCTGTAACACATCTGGAAGAAGTAATAGCAACTAAGAAAAGAGTTTTCCAAGAGAGAAATTTCAAGGAGCATGATGCTGCTGGTTCAAAGGGTGGCAGTATCAAGGAGGCTAGAACCAAATTGAGATCCTAAGGTGGAAGTGTCCCTTTCACTAGGGGGTCTAAGTAGAGCTGTATCTCTCATGAAGGCCTTACAGAGTTTGTGAGACATTATGCTGGAGTTAGAAACTCCGACATGAAAATTTAAAATGACAGCCTGTTGTACTCTGATGGTAGAAGCCGCTGCACCAGAATGAAACAGTTCTGCTAGGAAGTCCAAAACCTCATGTACAGGAGATGTAAAAGGATTTAAATTCCTGGATTCTGCCCGGTAAGGGAATCTTTTCCATTTGCTAGCATAGAATTTCCTTATATTTGTCTTATGGGAGGAAACAATAATATCACGCACTGCTGGGGAAATAGTGGGGAGCCTGGCTAGGATTGGAAGTGGAGTAACTAAGCTGTGAGCTTGAGAGATTGGAGGGATTGGTGTAGCCCACCTGATTGATGAATCAAGAGGTCCGGTACTGGGTCCAGAATCCAAGGCTGGGCTAGAAGGTGGGGGTGAAGGAACGGAAACCAAATCTGTCGAGGCCAATAGGGGGCAATGAGGATCATTTTGCAATCCAACGATTTTGCTTTCTGAATGACTTTTGGAATTATGGGGAAAGGGGAAAATGCATAAAGGAGTCCCTGAGGCCAATCGTGGACTAGAGCATCCCTGGGTGTCTGACCTGGAGGAGGAACAAGGGAGAAGTAGCTGCTGCATTTGTTGTTGAAGGGAGAGGCAAAGAGATTGCAGCAAGGCTGGCCCCATTTGCGGAAAATAAGATCCACAATTTCCTGTTTTAGAGATCACTCGTGAGGCATGAGGATAGCCCTGCTGAGACTGTCCGCTATCACGTTGGATGTCCCAGGGGTATGCATTGCTATCAGCAAACGTTGAGAGGAAATCGCCCATTGCCACAGTCTGAGGGCCTCTCAGCACAAGGGGTAAGACCTGGTTCCGCCCTGTTTGTTGCTGTACCAAACCACTGACATATTGTCCGTCTGTATTGCAATAGTCCCGGCAGGAAGAGAGTCTTGAAGAGCTTGCAACGCTAGGAGCACTGCTGTCATCTCCAGGACGTTGATGTGCAAGTGGTACTCGTGAGGTTGCCAAGTGCCTTGGACTGTCTTCCCTAGATAATACCCCCCCATCAGGGAAGCGTCCGTGGTCACTGTGGCGAACAGATGGGGTTCCAAGAAAGGTCTGCCCTGAGAAACTAGTGGGGAGACCATCCACCAGGAAAGGTGTCTTTTGCAAGATTCCGTAATTAGCATCATGTGAGACATGGGTAATTCCTGGAAGGACCATTGTGTGAAAAGAAGCCACTGAAGGATTCTCATGTGAAAGCGTGCTAAGGGGACTAGAAGAATGGCTGCTGCCATGGACCCTAGAACATGAAGAACATATTTGACTTGAATTCTTTTGCTCCTCAGGAGAAGTGACACCTGTTTTTGAATAATGGAAACTCTTTCCTGAGGCAATTTTATAATCATTTTTCTTGTGTTTAGCTCTGCTCCTATGTATGTAATAGACTGACAGGGCAACAAGGCAGATTTTTCGAAGTTTATTGTGATGCTTAGTTGAGCACAGGATGCGATGGTGTAATCTCGTGCCTCTATAAGTTGTTGCCTGGTGGTAGCAGTGAGGAGCCAGTCGTCCAGATAAGGAAACACCTGGAATCCTTGACGTCTCAGGTGAGCCGTGACTACTGCCATGCATATGGTGAACACCCTGGGGGCTGTGGTGAGACCAAAGGGCAGAGCTCTTAATTGGTAATGACTGGCCCCTAGCCGGAAGCACAGAAATCTCCTGGACCATCTGACCATTTTTGTATGATAGTACACGTCCTGAAGATCTATGGAGCACATCCAATTGTCCTGCCCCAGAAAGGGGAGAATGGACTGCAGTGTTACCATCCGGAACTTTTCTTTTTGTACAGATTTGTTTAACCTGCTGAGATCCAGAATTGGTCTCCAGTCCTCTGTCTTTTTGGGCACTGAAAAGAATCTTGAGTAAGTTCCGGATCCTACCTGGTCTATGGGGACTTCTGGATGGCTCATTTTTCTAGCAGTCTTGTAACTTCTGTGACTGCCTGATCCCTTAGATTGGGTAGAACATCTGGGATGGATTTTTTTTAAACAAAAGGGGGTTGATGAAAGGGAATCTTGTAACCTCCGGATATAATGGCTAGTACCCATTTGTCTTTTGTAATATTTTGCCAGGCAGTTGGGTACAATGAAAAACTTCCCCCGACTGCCTCCAGAGTTGAGCAGTCGGGCATCCCTTCAGGGATGTTGATAGGGTTTGGAAGAGAACGTATCTCTGTCACCCTGATTTTGCGGACCCCCTATGCCACAAGGGCGGCATCTGCCATTGTTATTATTTCCCCCTCTGCCCCTGGGGGAAAATTCACCATGTGCATCAGGCAAGGGTCCCTGGGATTTTTGAAACCACATCTTTCCACCCTTCTAACCTTTTGGGTATGGTCTGGCAGGAGTGGAAAAACGGACTCCGACATCAGAGAGCATCTTTCCTTCCTGCTGGCACCTGGTAAGTGTGTCTTTCACCTGAGGCCTAAAGAGAGAGGAGCCATCAAAGGGGTATTGGTGAAGGATGCTCTGAAACGTTCCACAAACTGACACAGCCGCAGCCAAGAATGTCTCCTAAGAGCTACTCCTGTTCCTACAGCTCTACTCGCTCCATCGGCTGTGTATGAAATAAGCCTCATGGAGGAGTTGACTATTGAATTAAGAGTCGAAAGCTGGGTAGCTACCTTAGCTGAAGCTCCCTCAGCTGTGGGATCTTGTAGGGTATCTCCAAGCTCTTTTAAGAGATCCTTCTGAAGCCTAGTAAAATGGGAAAGATAGTTCAGGGACCTAAAGGAGAAGGTCACTGATGAAAACATTCGCTTCCCATATCTGTCCATCGTACGAGAGTCTTTATTCGGTGGATGGACAGATGAGAAGATTTCAGCTAACTCTCTCTTTGTGGCTGCTGCTACCACCATGGCATCAACTGAGACACCTTTAGTTAAGAATTCTTTGTCTTGGGGAGCTGTGATGAATTTATTGGGTCTCCTCGGGACAGGTTCCATGGAATCTGGAGCTGACCAAGCCTTTCGAAACACTACAGACATGAGTGGATCAAAAGGCGGAGACACCCAGGAGGTGGAAGGTTGGGAACCAAATGCGTCCAGGTATACAGACTCATCCTCGGAGGGGGCTAGGGAAGTCCAGCTATGCCTCTTCCTGAGAATCTCAAGGATGTCTGAAAAGGAAACATCTTCAGAGGGAGACCTTGGGGACCCCTCCGATTCATCCAGGTCTGTATCTGAGGTGACAGACTCAGGGGAGTCTTGGTGCTTCCTCTTGCACTTTTTCTTCTGGAAAGCCTGCTCAGAATGCTCTGGGGAGGTTTCAGAAGAAGAGGGTTCACCCAATGGGGTGTCCTAGGGCATAGGTTCCCTACGCTTTTGAGCTGGAGGAGGAGCAGAGGTTGTCACAGGCACAGAGGGGGACGGAGCTGATGTAACCGATAGTGGAGCCGTCTGCAGGGACAGCACTCTCCGCATGACCTCGAAGGCATCATGGTCTCGGCACAAGGAGGGCTCCAGCTCCAAAGAGACAGGAATACCACTCTGCGCCGAGGGCGATGGCTCCAAGGCCAATGCGGGAGCTGAACTCAACTGAGCCGATGCTCCGAGAGGGAGAGCAGGGTCGGACAAGGGTCTGATGCCACTTCCCCCCTTGGAGCCGATGAGAGAGCTTCGGTGCCCAGATACCTTGATGGGAGGAAGAATCGAGGTAATCTGTGCCAATGTCAGAGCCAGTGAGGATGTCATCAAAGCCGAAGGAACCACTATCGGAGCATCCATGGTGTCCGGCTCCGAACTAAGCATAGTCGGAGGAGGAATCGAAATCGAAGCAGATGGAGCCGAAGCCTTAAGAGGTGGGCTCTAAAGCATTTTAGCAAGGGCATGTGACTTAAGCAACCTACTGACCACTCTCTCCACATCCTGATCCGATAAACTCAAGGATCAAGAGGAGTGGGAGGATGAGCAATGACTCGACTTGCTTTGAAGTAATGGTGATTGTGGCACCGAGCGAATCGGCTCCAAAGAAGGAGACCTAGCTCTTTTGTGGCTCCGAGATGGCTCCAAAGTAACGGTTGGAGCCGACGGAGGGGTAGACTTGTCGGAGCCAGCCGGCACTGACACACTTGGTTTGCCAAGCTCACAGATCGGTTCCGAGCTTGGAGATGACGGCTTGACTGGTTTTAAAGGTTTCACTGACTGAAATGCTTTAGCCAGAGAATCCTGTTTTAATAATCCACGGAGGATAAGCTTGTTTTTCCACTCCTGCAGGACCCTTGGACTAACGGCATGACAAATAGCACAAGAGTCCTGCAAGTGCAGAGCCCCCAAGCAGTAAACACAACTAGTGTGCCCATCTGTCAGAGACATCTTCTGACAGCATGAGTCACACTTTTTAAAACCAGAGGTTTTAACTTCCTTAGACATTTTAGTAAAAGCCAAACTGCAGTAAAAAAAACTAAAAATTAATAAAGACCTTAAAGGAGAGTCTCTAACTTAAACAGCTGTCCTTGGGGGGGGGGGGGGACTTTCTAAGTTAAACGACTTCAGGGAATAACAGAAGGCCTAGCGACTAAGGGGCGACGGCCAACACAGCACAAAACTAAAGCACAAGGACAAGATAAGGGGGTTTACAGTAAAAGAAACTTACAAACTACTACCAAAGAAGAATTATATCAAATTTTAAGCACAATATTTGAGTTTAAAAGAGACAAAAAATTATACTAAGCCTGAGCCAGTATTGATAGCAACCTCGTAGCTAAAGCAGCAAACGAGATCTGGGTAGCTGGCGCTGGGCATTCTGGGATAAGGGGTAGCCTCGAGCCAGTAAAGAGCTTTCGAGCTATAGTAAGTGGCTGAGTCGGAGCCGATCCCCATCCAGCAAGAATGAAGGCGAGATTGAACAACTTAACATCTATATTTAGCACAGCTGTCACATTTTTCAGTGGAAAAAGGCTCAAAGAAATAACATTTATGCTTGCTGTCTTGATCAAATGCCTTTCAGGGAAATGGAGGACATCCATTTACACTTTCCTCAGTATTAATCACAAGTCCTGTTAAATGAAATATGTTCCTATGTGACCAAAGCACATTCCCCTCACCTTCAATAAAAGAACATTTCAGAATGTCTTTTTAATATCACTGGAATGTAAAATATTTGTGCATGCTGCAACATTCCTATCCATGGAAAAGAAAATGAAAAAAAGAGGCATCCGTCCACCAAGCCTTTTTGCATGGAGTCCTGGAACTGAATTTTGCCAACTGATTATTTAGGGATGAGGCAAAAAGATCTGCTTGAGGTGTTCTCCACAGATGGATCAAATCTTGGAAGACCTCCTGGTTCAGTATCCATTCATGAAGGTGTACCTTGGTCCTGCTTAGCTTGTGTGCCACACAGTTTTGCTCTGTTGGGATGTAAGATACCCGCAGAGTCAGATTTTGCTGTAAAGGTATATCCCATGCTAACATGGCTAGTCTGCACAGAAGGTAAGATCTAGTTCCTTCTTGCATGTTTATGTACCACATCTCTGTGGTGTTGTCTGTAAATACTTGGAGTTCCAGGGACTGTAGATGATTTAGAGATTTGAGAGCATTTATATGAGCTAGCAACTCTTTTATGTTTGTGTTTTGGTCTGTCATTTTTGTCCCAAAGACCCTGCATTATTATGCCCATTGATACTGCTCTCCAAGCAAAGTTTGAAGTGTTTGTTGTGGCTGACTATTTTGGAGTAGGAGGGGAGAATGGGAGACTTGGATTCTGAGAAGTGTAATGCCCCCACCACATGGTCTCCCTTTTTACAAATCCCAAGAATGGAATTTGAAAAGTCAACAGCTGTAGATGCTGGGACCAAAGAGATGTCAAATACCACTGTGTTGTTATAATGTAATGTAATGGAATCAGCTACCCACTGATATCACTCCAACCTCCTCCGTACCACTCTTCAAACAAAAAATCAAACTGTATTTCCAAAATCACTGGCTCTGTTCCTGTAGGACTCCTGACTAACCTTCTTCTTTCCCCCTACTCTACTAGAACTTTACACCATACTTAGTAAATATTCTTATTCCTTCTTCCTATTGCCCTGTTGCTCTCCTCTTATGCTCTGACCCACTCCTCCTTTTTTCTCTCCCCTGTCCTCTTTTACACCTTCTTACCCTTCTCCTCACTAGACTATTGCTTCTTCTCTCTTCCTCCTTTGTATTCCCTTCTTATCTCCTGTTCTACTTCTTCTCTCCAACAGTTTATCGAAACCATGTTGCTAATCTTGACTTTTTGTAATGTTTTTACTGAACAACTATATTTTAGTATGTTCCTTAGGTATTTTATTTTTTCATGTTACTAAATGTATATTCTTTTTGTACTTAATTTTTTAAATTGTCTCTTTGTAATTTAGTATGTGTGGAGCTTTTCTCCCCGGGCCTCTACTGAAAATGGACATATATCCAGCTAGACTAGCCTGGTTAACAAATGTAAAATAAAATAAAAATAAAATAAATGTGAAGCCTTGCAGGAGGTATCATGCGAATCACTGATGCCATGAGATGCAGAATCTTGAGGAATCCCTTCACTGAAAATGAGATCTGAGTGGAAAATCCAAGAAATAAATCTAGATATAGATCTCTTCTTTCTTCCTATGGAAGAATAGCTATTTGTATTGAGAAGACCAGCATGCACCACAGAAAAATAATCACACGAGGAGGAGTTGCAGAAGACTACTAAATGTTCTCTTGGAATCAAAGATTGTGTAGGAGATTTCTTACCCAAGAGAGATTCCTGACACTTTGAAAAAGACTGTGCAAAGATAAGCAAATCATCTAAATACAGAAACATTTGGTTACCCTTTATTCACAGGACTAAGACACTTTGTGAACACTCTTGAAGCAGTGGATAACCCAAAGGGTACAGCAGAGAACTGGTAATGTGATCCAGGCACACAAAACAGAAAGAAATACCTGAAATCGGAATGAATAAGAATGTGACAATATGCACCTTTTAAGTCTAAGGTCTTTAAGAAACTCAAATAAGGATGAAGGGGTAAAGGGTTTTGAAATGAAAGCTTTTTAAACTTGGGCATTATCACAGAATGATTCAGGAGGAAAAGATCCAAAACTGATCTCCAAGAATATTTGTTCTTTTGCACCAGAAACATTCTTGAATAAAATCCATCTCCTAACGAGGGAGGAAGAACATCTTCTATTACCCCTGAAGCAGCAGATGTTGTATGACAGGAGAAAAAAAAAAAGAATTTGGTGAGGAGAAATCCTCTATAAAGGAGAGAGAGCCTCCCATTGCCATCTGTATCCTAGATAGATCACATTCTGGATACATTTGTCTGAAGCAATCTGTTGTCAGAGAAAGAAACGGATATTCAGACTTTTTGGGAGGATTAAGGGATTGCCAGTGTGGGAGTGTCAGTGGGGAACAAGGAAACTCATATGTTCATTCTGACTTATTTGACTGTGTTTTGTTCTGGGGTTTCCTGCTTTATTTTTGTATCTTTCTGCCTTTGATTTTTAAACATCTGCATACTGGCATTCTGCTGGGGCTATATATTTTGCTTTTTGACAGTGTTAGACAAGGGAGAAAGAACAGAATCCAATTGAAAACTTGGAGAATGAGGGATGAAAAGTTAGTGAGATTCCTTGAATTTATTTTCCCACTATCATAACACTTTATGATGCCTTCTGTAGCTGTAGATTCCAGTAAGTAAATATCTGTCCAATGGAGAATTCAAAATTTCATTTCTGACATCATCTAGTGAATCCATCCAGGCAAACCACCTCAAAATAATTCCAGTGGCAACAGCTCTGGAGGAAGTATCCAGAGTCATAAACACATTCTATGCAGTGAGCAATGACATCTGAAAAATAAGGAACTAAATTAGACAAAGAAAAATTCTCCTCACAAGAGGAAATTGATATAAAAACATCCCTTATACTTTCACCATTAGCCAAGGCAAACTTCAATGTATGAGCCTGACAGTTCAGAATTTAAAAAATTAAAGTAGCAGATACATACTCTTTTCCCCAAACTTGTCAAAATCCTTTCTATATTTGACAGAAAGACTGGGATTAGAATTAATAAAGTGCTTAGCAGCAGTTGGATTTATTAAAACATTAGCTGTTGGATCAGGTTTGGGATCGTTACATAAAAACTTGAAAGAGTGAGGAACTTTATTTATTAATGTATCTGCTTTTTAGGAGCAGCAGACTGTTTCTGACAAAGCCTGCAATTTCCCTGACATTTACCAAAGCAGACAAAACTGGAAGGATAGGTGGGGCTTCTGGAAACTGTAGTTGTCAAATTATAGTATTTTCTGAAGTACTGAAAAACTTCACTATTTTCTGACTGAAAACACTGATTCATCATGAAAGTAGTCTCATTGAAAGAGAATCACTCATAAAGAGAATCAGATGCCATACTTCTCAGAAAGTTAATCAGAAACCTGAGGAGAAAAACCTGCATATAACCCCTCACATTCCCCTATAGATGTAGTATCTTGAACCGCTTTTGCTAAAGAGGAATCACTTTTTCTTGTACCAGCAACAATTTTATAAGAGGGGTTAAGAACCCGCAGAAGACACTGAGCCAGACCTAATAAATTATTACTGTCCCAGAGTAACTAATACAAGATAAGATAAATGTTTAGTTTTCTGCCTTTTTTGATGGAAATGTTTGAAGAAATAGGTGCAGCATTGCCAGTAACAACTTCCCCAAGGATGGCTCAAAATTTTGGTTATGCAGGGGCACATTTCCTTCCCCTTCACCGAAGACCAGCCCACTAAGGGGAGCCTAACAGCTGCGGAGGATGTGTCTAATCCCAGGTCTATATTAGAATCTCGAAGATTTAGTGTTTTGAATCACTATAGATCGAACTTTACTGATCAAAACAGTAAATCATCGAAATCCTAATAAAGTCTGTAAAAAAACAAACAAACAAAAAAAAAACAAATAAAGGGTGTTTATGCGGGGGGGGCAAGCACCCCTGCACCCCCCACGCCCCCCGCTACTTAAGTATACCGACTCCAAGATCGCACTTTAACAGAGTATGGTGCGGAAAGGGAAGATTTCCCTTTCCTACACTGTACCGCGATCTCGGACTTGGTATATTTAAGTAGCGGGGGCCCCCTGCCTACACTCGTCAGTTTTTTTTTTTTTGTTTTAAATTTTTTTATAGACTTTTGATTGTCGATGTTTATGCATTCAATCCATTAAACAGTCAAGATTATAATATAGAACAGTCTAATCCCTACTCCATGGTTGCAGTAGGAACTACACTAGAGGGATCCATCTGAAGAACAAGCTTTGGCAAAGTCTGCTTAACAGTCTTTCTTTTTGTGGCTGGAGAAAGATCTAACAGAGGAAGTAGTACATTGTTTCATGGACAAGTTGAAAATGGTGCTTGATTCTTGGAGAAGCATAGCAGCAGTAGTCACTAAATAAGAAAAGTAGCTAAAAGGAAACTTTTTCCCAGAAAATAAAACACAGCAAGAGACTTCCAAGATGGCTGCATACTGAGCGCTTAACTTCAAATCTTCCATTGTAAAAAAAAAAAAAAAACACTGAAAGACAGGGGCCAGGAACTCTGTCATTTTTAGTAAATTCAGTAATAAGAAGACTGCCTCGATGCCAGCAAAGAAACTAAAAGAACCTGAAAGAAAATCAACTAGAAAAGGTGAAAAGAAAACACTGACTGGAAAGAATCCTGCAGCTGTTCAGCAAAAAGCAGTTCAAGCTCCAACTTTAGTGCTGTAGTGGAAGTGTACTGTGTGCTCATTACTACTTACAGTTTTGTAATCTCAGACTGAATTTTTTATAACAATTGTAGTCATATTATTTTTCTTTCTGCCTCTACTTCATATAGCAAAAAGGCTAGAATGCCTCTGTTTGTGATAGTAAAAATTTCAAGACCAAGGATAATTAGATCCAGAGAAAATAATATACAGCGACACCTGATGATTTAATGCAGCTATTCTAGTACCACCAAATGTATATTTTATATGTCTATTTGTTTAAGGTCATTTCTAAGTAATGTTTATTTGTGATTTGCACAGTAGTGCTGAATTGTGATTTCCCCCCCCTTTTTAACTGTGCATCTTTGTATATGTGCTATGTAACTTGTCTTCAATGTAACTTCATTGTTTCTGCAAGACCAAATATGTCATAAATTGTTTTACTAAACATGCAGTTCTAGACTGTATTACACATTTGCTATTAGGTGAAACTTATCTAAGACAAAGTGCTCAAAACATTAAGTGCATTTTATGTAAAAAATAAAATGCCATTTCTTAGAAAATATATGAATATCCAATTAAAGTTGACATCTTTGTAATATTCAGAAAATCATAAGATAACACAAGCCCAACTATTTCAACTGGCCATAAAAGGTTAAAGGTTCAGACTGCTAGTTAAGTGCTCTTTCAAACTGACAGTATGACAGTTCTGGAATAATGCTTCAATATTTCCATATAGGAAAATAGAATTGTTGTTTGTTACTAGAAAAATACATCTGCTTTTCTTATAATGTCAAGGTGTTGTTTCTTAATATTATAATTTCCTTGACAGTATAAAACAAGACTTCAAGTAATCTAGAGGAAAAAGTAAGCAACATGTGGTCAGACTTGATTAAACAGAACACCGAAGGAATAAATAAACTCAAATAACATAAAGCTGGAAAAAAATGGAAGAACCTTTAAAGAGATATTCTGATGAGCTGATAGAACTGCAAACATCAGAGGATGAAATGAAGAAAAGACTGATTGAGTATGAGACTGCTCAAGAAGAGATGTTTCAAAAATGGTAGAATAAGAGAATTAGAGGACAGAGCATATAGAGAAAATCTGAGATTTTCTGCTGTACCAGAGAAGCTAGAAGGAACAGCCTGTATTAATTTTATGAAGGTACAAATAAGCAACTGAACTGATATTCAACAGCAGGAACTGTTAACTGAAAGGGCCCACTGTGTGTATGCTCCAAATCTGGCCATGAGAAAGCAGCCAAGATCTGTATCAGTGAAAATGCAAATCTACCAGTAGAAAGAGTTGATCCTGACAAAACTGTATCAAAAAGGCAAAGTATCAAAAGTTGGAAACAGTAAAGTGCTTGTGGACAATGATTATTCACTACGCACCAGGCAGAACAGAAACAAATATATTCCAGCAATCAAAATATCGAGAGGCAGGTCTAAGGTTCAAGCTGCTGTGTCCAGCTGTCTTCAGAATAGTTTTTCTTGGAGGATTAAAGTTATTTTTTGATGTGGAACAGGCTAAGGAGGAAATACAAAAGCTTGTCCAGCAAAAAGTGAGCCATCAAGCAGAAGGGGACTCTGCTTATTATTCTTCTGATAATAAAGTACACATAGGCACTTTGCCAATTAAACCTTTTCCATTCTTCTGAAGGAAAATGCTCAAAAGACAGAGAAAAGCACAGGAGTTGACTAGAAGAATTAGGAGTACCTTGTTATTGGACTGGAGTGTGGAATTGGGAGATGGAGATGAACAGGAAGAAGACCAGCAACACAGACATTAGTGAGAAATGTGAGACTGCAAAGCTTCAGTCACATTTTTGACATATACCTGTACAAAAAAGGTGACAGAGTAGATTTTTATTGACTTTAACTTGTGGCGAACTGAAAGACATTTGCCTCACTTCATATCATTAATGTTGGAAAGACACTGAGAGGAAGAGGAATGAAAAAGGTAACTTTAAGTAAAGTTTCTGTTCTTAACAGTATTTCTGTGAACTTACGATGATATAAGTTGAATGTTTTATACTAAAGCATGTCAGTTGTTTTTGTATGTGATGAAAATATTAAATTAAAGAGATGCCTTTTTCTTTCTTTTTTTCTTTCTTTCTTCTTTTTTGGTGTTACGAAATGTAGGCATTAAAAGGCAACAAGATAAAAAAGGCTAGCCATAAGCATGTTTAAATTAGGCTGTAATTTTGGGTTGTTGAGGTGGGAAATTGAATGCAAAAGTCCTCAGATCGTAATATATGTAGAGCTGATATATTTCCTTTTACTTTTGCAAAGGTCAGTGTCTGGATTAAGACCATTGGCTTTATCTAATAACAAGTTTTAAGTAGAAACAAGTAAATAAGATAACACAGTGTATAACAAAAAGCTATCCTTTAGCAATAACTGTTTTAGCTTGTCTTTAGAATCCTGCAGCTGAGGGCTACATTTTTTTTAATTTATGTTTCCATGGAGACAAGCTGACTATAGGGAAATAAAAAAAAAAAACAGGGCACTCTTTCTTAAAGGCTAAAAGTTAATGTTTTCTGAAAGTGTGTAAGTTGTTTTTCACATCTGGAAGGGGAATAAAGATAAAAAACAACAGACACAAATTAGTGTAAGTAGAATAACAGGCAATAGTGTGCATCTTACCAAGGATAATCTCAGCTTAGGTTGGTTAAGGCCTGTGCTTGCAGCTATCTGTTTGGGACAGTTATTACTATTGGGGGAGATTAAACTTCATTATTTGAAGATGTATACAGTGGATATAAAAAGTGTACACATGCCTGTTAAAATGACAGGTTTTTGTGATATAAAAAAATGAGACCACAATAAATCATTTCAAAACTTTTCCCACCTTTAATGTGGCCTATAACTTGTACAATTTAATTGAAAAACAAACAAATCTGTTAGGGGAAAATATAAAAAATAAAAAGCGTACAATAAGCTGGTTGCATAAGTGTGCACACCCTTAAACCAATATGTTGTTGAAGCACCTTTTGCTTTAATTACAGCATTTAGTCTTCTTGGGTATCCACCTGCCATCAATTAAAGAGACTCTGACTAACCCCAAATAAAATTCAGTTGTCCTAGTAGGATTTTCCTGACATTTACTCAGTTGCCTGCTACAGTAAAAACCATGATTTGCAGACAGCTTACAAAGCATCAAAAGGATCTCATTGTTGAAAGGTATCAGTCAGGTGAAGGGCTCAAAAAATATCCACAGCATTGGATATATCATGAAACACAGTGAAGAGAGTCATCAAAAAGTGGAGAAAATATATGACAACAGTGACGTTGCAAAGAACTGGATTTCCCTCCAAAATTGATGAAAAGACACAATAACAATTGGTCAGAGAGGCTGCCAAGAGACCTACAGCAACTCTGAAGGAGCTGCAGGAATTTCTGGCAAGTACTGGTTGTGTATTACATGTGACAACAATCTCATGTATTCTCCATATGTCTGACCTGTGGGGTAGGGTTGCAAGATGGAAGCCTTTTCTTACACAGGAAAACATCCAGGCCCAACTAAAATTTGCAAAACAATTACATCAAGTCTCCCAAAAGCATGTGGGAAAACATGTTATGGTCTGATGAGACCAAGGTTGAACTTTTATGGCCATATTTCCAAAAGGTACGTTTGGTGAAAAAACACTTCCCATCAACAAAAGAACACCATCCCCACGGTAAAACATAGTGGTGGCAGTATCATGATTTGGGGTTGCTTTTCTTCAGCTCGAACTGGGGCTTTAATCAAGGTGGAGGGAATTATGAACAGTTCCAAATACCAGTCACTTTTGGCCCAAAACCTCCAGGCGTCTTCTAGAAAACTGAAGATGAAGAGGAATTTCACCTTTCAGCATGATGATGACCCCAAGCATACATCCAAATCAACAAAAGAATGGCTTCACCAGAAGAAAATTTAAATGTTAGAATGGCCCGGCCAGAGCCCAGTCCTAAATCCAATAGAAAATCTGTGGGGTGACCTGAAGAGGGCTGTGCACAAGAGATGCCCTCGCAGTCTGACAGATTTGGAGCTCTTTTGCAAGGAAGAGTGGGCAAATATTGCCAGGTCAAGATGTGCCATGCTGATAGACTCCTACCCAGTAAGACTGAATGCTGTAATTAAAGCAAAAGGTGCTTCAACAAAGTATTATTTAAGAGTGTGCACACTTATGCAACCAGCTTATTGTACATTTTTTATTTTTTCCCCTAACAGATTTGTTTGTTTTTCAACTGAATTGTACAGGTTATAGGTCACTTTAAAGGTGGGAAAAGTTTTGAAATGATTTACTGTGGTATCATTTTTTTTATATCACAAAAACCTGTCATTTTAACAGGGGTGTGTACACTTTTTATTTCCACTGTATAGTTTTGTGTGTTTGCATTAATTTATCAGGTTATGATGGTGTTCTGGGTGTGTGTTTTTTTTAGGGTTTTCATTAAAACAAAACATTTTGTAAAATGTGACATAGGTTCCAGTGCTGACAATAAGAAGAAAATGTATAAAGGATCAACCTACAAAACATTAGTGGGTGAGTTTATCACAAAACCTGGCATATATAATAGGTGGGGATAATGACTTACAATAGCAACACTTTCCATATTTTCTTGGCATGTGAATAGTGGCTGATTGATTTTATTCCATGTTCTAATGAAGCTTGGGATAGACCTAAGTGAAAGCGCTTAACTTCTTGTGGAATTGTTTGTGCTATGGCATTTTAACAGTTTTTTTATATATCCTGGACTATTAAACAAGGTTTGGAGGCTAAACTTCTTGGGAATTGTTTGTGCTGTAACATTTCAACAGTTATTTCACATATCCTGGACTACACAAAAAGGTTTGGAGCCTGCTACTGTGTTTTTTGTTTCAATTTGCACTTAATTGATTACTAAGGAAGTAATGAGTCGCATTATTTAAATGAGAGGAAGAAGGGAGTGGATGAACGTCTGATGAAGCGGTTGACAAACTATGAACGTGCTTACATACGTGTATTTGTTATTTTTAAATAAAGTATTTTAATCTGGATTCCTGTCACTCATTTTACCTCGTTTTATATTTTGTCTGTGGATTACTTGTAATTTTGAACAAGGTATTTATCCGGAACTACTAGATGTAATGTGATCCTATCTCGCCTACATTCTCTACAGATGGATTCGGAGCCGATCCTCGGCTCCGACTCGGCCGCTATACAATAGAATGCAGTCTCTTATTGGCTGAGTTACCTCATATCCCAGGATGCACCACAACTGCTTCCCCAGATCTCGTTTGCCGCTTCTGAAGCAAAGACGTGGTCTCGGACTTGGCTGAGCTAAGTACCTCCTTACTGACATATTTTCTGTCAAAATTTGAGCTAAAATTAACCCAAAAGCTGTTGTAACAGCTACTTGTTGTTGTGTGACTGTGATTCAGATTTTTCTGAGGTAAAATTGTATTTTTTTTGGGCACTGATCCCGTCGAGTCAGAGGGGCCTAGCCTTTTCCTAGGAGTTTACTTAGAATCTAGGTTGTTGTTGATAGTTTTGTGTACTTTCTTTGTTTTTTTCTCTGGAAAAGTTTAGTGTGTTGATTCAGTCAACATGTCAAAGGAACAGAGACCGTCAGGTTTCAAAAAATGTTCCAAATGTAGCTATAAAATGTCCATCACGGACGACCATTCTTTATGTGTTTACTGCTTGGGTCCGAAGCACCTCCAGGAATCCTGTAGCGTTTGCCATGCTTTTTCCTCTCATGTGCTCCAAGAGAGGAAAAATAAGTTGATTTTGAAAGGGCTTATTACCCCCTCCTTTGAGGAAACCCTATCTTCTTCTTCTTCTCCTTCGAGGAAGAAAAAATCTTCGGCTCCGACCAGCCCGTCGGACCCGGCAGCAAAAAAGTCAAGGCAGGCTTCTCCGTCGGCTCCACGGACTTCGGAGCTGAGGGCGGAACGGTCTGCCTCGATGTCTCCAGCCTCGACTCCTCTGGCTTCAGAGTCGAGAGCTCGGGCGTCGAGAGGCAAGCCATCTCCATCGGCTCCACTGCCTTCGGAGCCGATGAAGGTTGCCCGCTCAGACTCCTCCCCTTCAGTGCCGAAGTCCCTATCGGCCCCGAGGGAAATTGCAGTGGTAGTAGAATCTCCCTCGGCGCCGATACTTCTCTAAACTATATGGAGCCGGTCCCCCAGTTTTTCGGAGCTGGCGGAGAAGTCGACTCGGACCTGGTCGGTCTCTTCTCGGTCGTCGAGGATGTCTGATTCGGATGTAGACAGGGTGCTTCAAAGGCTTTTCCAGTCTCCAGTCTTTCAAAAGTTGGTCTCGGCTCCAGCCCAGTCGGCTTCGGAGCCGGTTTCCCGCCCTGCTATCTTGGTTCCTCCTCCAACAGCTTCGGCGCCGTTGGAGTCGGTGTTGGTGGAGCCGGTGGAGGTTGTCAGTTCCGACCCTAACTCCAACCCCTCCCTTCGGGCCGGGGTTCGGTACGCAGACCTCCTCTGTCGGCCCCGGGGGGGGGGACGCTTCGGGACCGATCCTTTCGGTTCCGAGCCTCCCTCTCGGTGCGTCGGCTGCGGGAGTTCCGACTGCTGTTGTGGCCTTGGGGGTTGAACCATCCCAGGACTCTGGGGGTCCCGCCTTCAAGGCCATGAGGAGTGCCTTGGACAAATCCTCTCTGGCCACTTCTCCCATCTCACCACCACCTTCCCTTGGCACGGAGACTGGCTCCTTTGCAATCCCCCTGTCTCACGGCAGCGGAGCCCTGGAGCCTGAGGTTACCCCCATTGGGGGTTCCCTTCTTCCTGGAGGTCCCTCCAAAACGTCTTCAGAGGAACCTCAGAGGAAGAGACAGTGCAAAAGGAAGCACGTCGACTCCCCTGATGAGTCTCTCACCTCGGATACCGACCTCGATGATGTGGAAGGGTCCCCCAAGTCATCCTCGGATGATGTATCCTTCGCGGACATCTTGGAGATCCTTAAGCAACGAGGCGACTGGCAGTCAAACCCCCTTCTGCTGAGGAGTCGGTGTTCCTCAAGGCCTTCGGGGCTCAGCCCTCCGCCTCCTGGGTGTCTCCGCCCTTTGATGAGCTTATGGATTTGATCTCTTGATGGGCATGGGAGCACCCGGACTCTGTTGAACCGGTGCCAGCTCGCCCCAATAAATTCCTTTCGGCACCCCCTGATAAGGACTTTCTTTCCAAAGGTGTGGCTGTAGATGCCTTGGTGGTGGCATCTGCCACCCAGCAAGATGTGGCAGAGGCTTCAACGTCCGTCCATCCTCCTAATAAGGAGTGTAGGAGCATGGATCTGTACGGAAAGCCCACCCTTACTTCAGCAACCTTTACATTAAGGTCTCTGAACTACTTGACGCATTTCACCAGACTGCAGAGGGATCTGGTCAAGGAGCTTTCGGATACCCTCTCCGGTAACTTACCTGAGCAGTTAGCCCAGACGGTTAACTCCCAGTTGGCTACCCTGTCCTCGTTATCCAACTCGTCCATGAGGCTCATTTCGTATGCAGCCAAAGGAGCGAACAGAGCAGCGGGCACAAGTGTTGCTCTAAGGAGACAAGCCTGGCTACGCCTGTGTCACTTTGCGGAGGCCTTTAAGTCTTCCTTTGCCGACGCCCCCTTCGATGGGTCCTCTCTGTTCGGACCTAAGGTAAAGGACACTTTGACTCGCTGCGAACAGGAGGGTAAGACTTTAACTGCCGTAGGGGCCCGGTTTTCCACTCCCTTCAGACCTTATCCCAAGGCTCGAAGAGGAGGGAAAATGTGGTTCCGTAAGTCTCAAAAGCCTTACTCGTCGGAGCAGAGCGATTCCCCTTCTAGAGGCAGAGGAAGGGGAAATTTTTCAGGGAGACACCGTCCCAGAGGCGGCGGAGGCCCCTGCAACACTGGAGACCGCGAGTCCTTTCGTGGCTCCTCCTCCTTCCAGCATCCCTGAAGGAGTGCCCGACTGTGCAGCTCCGGAGCCAGTCGGGGTCGTTTTTCGAGGCACCTAAAGGCCTGGGAAAGTATCACTCAGGACCAATGGGTGCTCCGAATCATCGCCGGAGGTTACACCATTCCCTTCTCTCAACCCCCTCCACCGTCCCAAAGAATCCCGGACCCGCCACCCAGTCAACGGGATCTGGCAGCCAGCGAAATTTTGAAGCTGCTTCAAAAAGGAGTCATCCAACCTGTCCCCGCAGACCAGGCCGGATCAGGGACTTACTCAAGATTCTTTTTGGTACCAAAAAAGACCGGGTACTTGAGGCCCATTTTGGATCTCAGCAGGTTAAACCGATCAGTGAAAAAGTCCAAATTCCGGATGGTCACCTTGCAATCCATTCTCCCGCTTTTGGAGAAGGATGTTTGGATGTGCTCCATAGATCTCAAAGACGCCTATTATCACATTCTGATAGATCAGGCGTCAAGGAGACACTTGCGCTTCAGCCTAGGAGACAGTCATTTCCAGTTCCGTGCACTGCCCTTTGGTCTCACCACAGCCCCCACGGTGTTCACCAAATGTTTGGTAGTGGTGATTGCTCACCTGAGAAGTCTAGGATTCCAGGTGTTTCCATACCTAGACGACTGGCTCCTAACTGCCACCTCCAGGCATCTACTCTTAAAAACTCTAGCAGCCACTATCTCCCTAGGCAACTCCTTAGGAATTACCTTCAATTGGACAAAATCCGTATTGCTGCCATCACAGCGTATTCTGTTTATTGGTGCAGAAATAGACTCAAGGCAGATGCGAGTCTATCTTCCTGCGGAAAGGATAGCAACATTGCAGTCTCAGGTTCGGGCATTACTCCTCAGACGTCGAGCTCCAGCGAGAATGGTCCTGCAGCTGTTGGGTTCCATGTCAACCACCATTCTTCTCGTCCCCTTGGCAAGGTTGCATATGAGGTTACTCCAGTGGCTCCTCTCAGTCCAGTGGTCTTATCAAGACCTTCCCCTCAGTCACCACATTTTGATCACAGAGACGTGCAAACAGGATCTTCGTTGGTGGCTTCTTTCCTCCAACCTGGATCAGGGGCATCCCTTCGTCCCCCCATCCCCCTCGGCCACGTTGACTATGGACGCCTCCCAGACAGGGTGGGGGGGACATTATCTGGGCAGGTCGGTCTAAGGCACATGGCACTCCGACGAGAGTCTCCTCCACATCAATATCCTAGAAATGAGGGCGGTGCTTTTAACGTTGCAAGCACTGCACGATCACCTCCCCCAGGGTACGATTGCCATTCAGTCCGACAACATGTCGGTAGTCTGGTACTTGAACAAGCAAGGAGGGACCAGGTCTTACCCCCTTTGCAGAGAGGCCATGAAAGTATGGGATTGGGCGATTGCTACCAAACGTTTTCTAGCGGCAACACACATTCCGGGGAGATCCAATGTGATAGCTGACAGACTGAGCAGGACTATTCTCTCCCCTCATGAATGGTCCTTGAACGACAGAGTGGTAACACAGATTTTCACGAGATGGGGAGCTCCATGTTGCGACCTTTTCGCAACTCCCCTCAACGCAAAATGCCAGCAGTTCTTCTCTCTCAACCCAGTTCCGGGGGACATCCCCAAGGATGCTCTGGTCCAAGCTTGGCCCCCCGGCCTCCTATACGCCTTCCCACCGGTTCCTCTTCTCCCCAAGGTGATTCAGAAGGCGATTCGCTTGGAAAGCAAAATGATTCTAATCGCCCCATACTGGCCTCGTCAAGCCTGGTTCCCCTCACAAATATGCATTGGAGGGTCCCTGGTTCCTGGACCAAGTTCCGGACCTCTTGACACATCAGTCAGGACAGCTCCATCAGTCCCTCCATTCATTGAAGCTAGCAGCTTGGCTACTCCTCTTCCGACCATAGTTAGGAGCCATTCTTTCGACCCTGAAGTCATGCATATTTTGTCCTCGGCCCACAAGACTTCTACTAAAAAGATGTATAGCAGTAAATGGAAGAGGTTTGCTATTTGGGACCAACTCCGAGGATTAGACCCTATGACAGCCTCGGTGTCAGAGGTCCTGAAGTTTTTAACTTCCCTTTTCAACCTGGGTTGTTCGGTGTCTACCATCAAAGTTCAATTGGCGGCTATTTCCAATTTTCACGAGAGCATCGAACCACCTTTAATGAGCAACAAGTTGTGCAAAGCTTTTATTAAACGAGCTTGGCTTCTACGGCCCCCTATATCTCATCCCGCACCACCGTGGGACCTTAACGTAGTGTTAGGTGCTTTGACCACACCTCCCTTTGAGCCGGCAGCAACCTGTGACTTAAAATTTCTTTCTTGGAAGACTGCCCTTCTAGTTGCTATTACATCAGCCAGGCAAGTTTCAGAGCTTCAAGCCTTATCTGTCAAACCACCATACCTGGTATTTCACAAGGATAGAGTATCTCTTAGACCAAACCCATCCTTTATACCAAAGGTCTGTTCTAACTTTTGTTTGCAACAATCACTGGAATTACCGTTTTTTTTCCCTAAGTATTCAAACAGAGCTGAGTATACCTTTCACAGCTTAGACGTGCACAGACAATTACGTTTCTATTTGGATAGGACACACCAAGCACGAAAATCAGATCAACTGTTTGTGTCCTTTTCGGACAGTAAATTGGGCAAAGCCATCACGAAAGTCACTATTGCTAAGTGGATCAGAGACTGTATCAGTCATATTTATCACATTTCAAATAGGGAGCTTACAGTTCCAGTGAAAGCTCATTCTACCAGGGCCATGGCCACTTCAGCAGCCTTTCATTCCAAGCTCTCTATTAATGACATCTGTGCGGCTGCTACGTGGTCTTCTCTACACACCTTTATTTCTCACTATAAATTGGATGTGGCATCTAGGGGTCGAGCTTCCTTCGGTTCCACAGTTCTCCGGACCGTTTTCCAGTGAGCCAACCAGGAAATTAGGTGCTAGGGACACTGTCCCATCTGTAGAGAATGTAGGCAAGATAGGATCACATTACATCTTTTAGTTATGTACTTACCATAACTTTAGATGTATGGGATCCATCTCGCCTACATTCTTAATAACCCACCCTCCTTCCCCCTGCCTTGTAGGCCAGAAGAGACCGGACGATCCTAATTCAACTGTTTCCTCTCTTGAAACACCTGGCATTGTTATAACAACAGTTTATGTGTGTGTGCATGTGTGCGGACAAACAAGATCTGGGGAAGCAGTTGTGGTGCATCCTGGGATATGAGGTAACTCAGCCAATAAGAGACTGCGTTCTATTGAATAGCGGCCGAGTCCGGCTCCGAACCCATCTGTAGAGAATGTAGGCGAGATGGATCTCATACATCTAAAGTTATGGTAAGTACATAACTAAAAGTTAAATTTCGTGGTCACTAAAAATAAAGGAATATTTAATTATATTAAAAACACAGAATGCAAATGGCAATTCTACAGGTGGCACATTTGGAATAAACTGAGCATGTGAATTTGAAAAAAAAAGGATTTCAGCAGAATATCAGGGACAAAGGAAAAGAGGAGTACTTATATTAATTGCTTGAGGCGCTCCAATAGTGATAGAACAGGGGAAAATATAATAATGTTAGATTTATGGTAGCAAGGGGCTGCTGAAAAGGGATGAGGATTTTGTTGGGATGTATTTATAGTGTTGGTGTTGCTTTAGAGCACACATATTAGTTAGCAATCTTTTCCTAGTATCACCTTTTTTATTTATTATTTTTTGGTTGCAATACTTTTTTCTTTGTTGGACCTAAGTGGGATATGAGCTTACTGCTTCGGGTATCACTACAAAATGTATATGCTGTCTTCACCTTCTGTTTTGGGCCTGACCAACTAACTACGCATCCTTCCATCTGGTATTTGGTATTCGATATGCGGCCTGCTGCTATAACAGAAATGTTTGGAGTGTAAACATGCCCAGGGAGCTCACAATCTGATCGGGATCATTGGCTGTACGAGTGATTTATCATTTTTTCAACATTATACCAACAGCATACAGTATTGAAAGGCTGCTCTTTTCACGAATTAAATTCATGATAGATTGCTATTGAGGTGTGTATCAACACTATTTATCAATATTTTTGTTCAACATTGAAGGAATCATGTTCTGTGGGTTTATTTTGTATTTTGGAACTTGTGATTACGAACAAGGCCAAGTTATGATGCATTTACACTCATGAGACCATTTGCTTGGGTCCAGAATGGAGAAAGGAGTTCCAGTGTTGAATGCAGAAATTTTTAAATTTAATGGAGCCTTTTTACCAATGAATGGTTTGTCATTTTTGGCTTTCCCGAGCATGATCTGAACATTGCATGGATTACTGAGGTTGGCCATTTTGATGGTTCATTTCAACTATAGTGGACATTTCTTGGAATATGTACTGATTACATTTTCTATTGGGATCACCATTGATGCATTTCTTGGTATAGCCTTATAGCTGGGACTATAGTATTTAACCTAAACAACAGGTCGTTTGTACCTTTTTTCATTCCAGTTTTGTTCCTGCCTGGATATTGTGAACTTTTTATATATGAACAACATGGACATATGTTTTCTGCCTGTTCTGTTATGCTTATCATATTTGGGGATATTAATGGCAGCTTATGCTTGGCATTTTATTAACTGATCAGTCATTTTTTTCCCTGTATACATATTTGATGATGGAAGGAATATAGGATTGTACTATTTTTACATTGGACTATTTGGGCATCAGCTATATTAGATCAAGCAATATGTTCTTTGTTGATTCTATGTATGGTTGCTAATTCTATTATCATTAATAGAATAACATTTTTGATATCAACTGTGGTCCTAGGGTTCTAAGTGACTGAGGCTGGTTTGAATAAGAGCTGCCCATTACATATTGTTTGATAGGTCGCACATTTGTGTAGGGATAATACTTTCAGTTGGGAACTTACTTCAGGGGACATTACTGACTATCAGTTATATTTGCAAAAGTTGCGCTTTTTTGTAGGTTATTACTAGACTTTCCAGATCACACCTACTTTTAACTAGTGGCTGGTGAGGTACCATCAGAATTGGGACATTCGTTCTTTAGTTATTTTGAATGGAGTGCTTTTTTCGAACATTTCAATAGTATCCTTACTTACCCAATTAGATAACTGAGGCTTATGTTCTTGATGATACCATATACTAATTTTACCTGCTTTTTGATATCTTGAACATTGGGAGATCATTCTATATTAGCTTATACATTTATCATTTTTTTTGACAATTTTTTTTATTAAAATTTGAATAAAAAAATGAATTACATAAAATGTTCCATTTTTTTTACAATATAGAAAAAAGAAAATAAAACAATCATTCTATGTCTAACAACATAACTATCTACAAATGACGTTCACATAAATATCAAACAATTATAGATTTGTTCGTATACAATCAATATTTTTCTAGCAAGTCTGATAGATTTTTTCACATATTAATTCTAGACATGTTTCTATTAGTTCTTGACTTGATGGTCAAAAGTTCCAGACTGCAGACTTCAGTAAGAAGTATTTTGAATTCTTGAAACGTAGGGGAAGTTTCTGATTTCCAGTTAATTATTATTTTTCTTGCTACTACCATTATGGTCCATATTAATGTATATTTGGATTTTTTAACACTGGTGTATTGGGGTATTAAATATAATTAACGATTTAGAAATTATTAATTGTATTGAAATACTTCCAATATTTCTCAGTGTGAAAACTTGTATCATTTCTAAGTATTTTATAGATATGTGTTAATTTGTTTTTGTCAGTGTTTATATTTTGAATAAGTGTAGTCAGAAATAAAATTATTTTAGGTAATGGATACATTAAATGTAAGGGCATTGAATCCAAATTGTTTATGATATACTGTCTACATTCCTGTAAACATAGCCAAAAGTTTGAGTCTATGTCATATTCAGGTTTTAGGTCCTCAACAGACTTTAGTCTATCTTTTTCTATTAATTGAAATCAATAAATAATGCTTTTCTCTTTTAATAATAGCATTTTTGTATTATCTGTTGTGGTTAATATGCCTTGAGTAAATGCAATTGGGAAAAGAATGAAAATCCACGTTTTATAATTAGTGAATTTAAAAATAAAGTTCCTAAATGTTTTTAAAATGAGTAGCAAATAATTTGATTTATGTAACTTATATGCATGTATTGTAAAGATATATTTTAATATCCACAAAATAGGATTATTATTAGTGTTTTTTTGTATGTTTAGTTTGTTAGAAGAGTCCCAAGCTAATGAGATTAAGTATTGTTTCCATTTAGAAGAATATGTATTATTGATTAGAAAAGAGACTGTGTTAATAATCGAGGATAAAGTATATAATTCCAAATTAGGAAATTTTATGCCACCATTTGTTCAGTCATTCATATGATGTTGTAAGGCTATTCAGGATTTATTAGGATACCATAAAAAATTCAGTATCAAGGAATTAAATATTTTAATTATTGTTGTAGGGGGAATTAATGAGAGTTATTGAATAATATTAAAGTATTTTGGGAAGGATAGTTATTTTTATAATAGAAAGCCTTTCATCCATGGAAAAGAGTAAACTATTCCATTTTTTATAGAATCTTCAATTTTAATTAAGCAATTATTAAAGTTTAATTGGATGATATATTTTATATTATTGGTAATCACTATTCCTAAATATGTTATCTGATGATTCTGAGGTATAAGTTTTTTATACTTTTGTTGAATTGTGTTTTGTTTTAGATTAATTGGGATGATCTGAGTTTTATTGTTATTAAAACTTAAGCCTGATACATTTTGAAAATTATTAATATTTTTAAATATGGCAGGAATAGATTTTTAATTTTCTCCCACAGTTACCAAAATATCATCAGCAAATAATTGAATTTTAGATGAAATATCTGAATTTAACTTATGGCCTTCAATGTTTTCATCATCTCTTACTAAATTGGCCCATGGTTCCATAATCAATGTAAATAAAAGGGGAGATAAAGGACATCCCTGTTTAGTCCCTCTTGTAATAGGAATTTTTCATGATATGGCAGTGCCAATTTTGATATATGCCTGACTCCCTTTATATAGGTTTGTTATAAGATTTATAAAATTATCCGAGAATTTCAATTCTTCTAGCAATATAAAAAAGTAGTCCCAGTTAACTGAGTCAAAGGCGCACTTTATATCTAAACCTATTAAGGTTAAAGTTTTGTTTGAGGTTTTTGCCGAATCTATCAAAGTAATTGTTCTTTTTATATTGTCATAGGTAGTTCTATTACAATAAAACCTGTTTGATCATCACTTACTAATAGTGGCAAAAAACTTTTTAATCTCTCAGCATATATGGACATAAATATTTTGTAATCAATATTTAATAAAGTGAATAGTCTATATGAAGAACACTTAATGGGATTTCAATTTGATTTGATTATTGGTGAGATAAAGGTATATTTCCAAGAAGGGGGTATGATAGTGTTGTTTTGGGAAATGTTAAATACTTTATGAAGAATATTTAAAGCAGATTTTGGTAGTAATTTATATATTTCTGGGATAATGTCATAATTGGTAACCAGAAAAGAATAAAATCACCAAAAGAAATATGTTCCGGCACTATTAAGGCTGTCCCTTATATTTTGCTTCAACTCTGCTTCACCTTCAACGTAAACGCCTGCATATATCATAAAGAGGCGGAGAATGTTAGAATGTGAGAATGATATATATCATATAAAAGGTTGTTGGTTTTAATTTAAAATAGATTCTGAAGAAGTCTCCGTAAAGGAGACGAAAGCGCTAAATCTAAGTGTCCGTTGTTATTGTGGTTTTTGGTTTTCGTATTAAAGTACAGAATTATCAATTCTAACATTCTCCGCCTCTTTATGATATATGCTGGCGTTTACGTTGAAGGTGAAGCAGAGTTGAAGCAAAATATAAGGGACAGCCTTAATAGTGCCGGAACGTATTTCTTATAATGTCATAATTCCCGGGGGCTTTGTGTAATTTGAGTTTTGTTATCTGGTTTTGTATATCTTGTAAAGAAATAGGTGTATCTATGTTGTTAGTTTGTTCTCTTGATAATCTATATTTTGTATACTTTGTTATAAATGCCTTAATCATATCTTTTGAAATCAACTATCTGGGAGTTCTGATTTATCTTATGAAAGAATTCTTTGAATTCCAATAACATATTGTGTATATTAGACACAAGTTTTTTTTTTCTTTTAGGGGAATAAATCTCCTTAATATGGTTGAGTTTTTTAAGTCTTTAGTTTTACTTGCTAAGATATTTAAAGATCTAGGATTTGTTGAGAAGGTTATAAATTTAAATTTCTCTGTTCTGATCTTAGTTTTGTGGTTTAATATCTCTAGGTATTTTGTATTTAGTTTACTTATCTCTTTCTCTTTGTTTATTCAATCAATATTACTGTCTAAGTTAAGTTTTAGCTTGTCTAATTTACATTGTATATCTAATAGTTCTTTGTCCCAGGATTTTCTTTTATTATTATATCACAGGAGAATTCTCCCATATAGAAAGGCTTTTAAGGCATCCCACATATACATTTCTGATATATTATTAATATTATTTAATGTGATAAAGTCTTGTATCTCTAAAAGCAAAAATTATTTAAATTCTTTCACTTTGGTTATGTATGCTGGTATTTTTTTACTTATAACATTGTGAGTTGTCTTGGTTAGTAATTCAAAAGTTATTGAGTTGTAATCAGACAAGGAGCAGATTTTTTTATTTTTTGAATACTAAATATTTTAAACCTTATGTTTAGATGTTGAGCAGGATTTATTGCTGGTACTAGTTGATTGATTAATTTAATCAATACTTTATGACTGCGTGGATGGAATATGTGTTACAAGACCACAATTTTATACACCTTTAAATACTGATCCACCACTGTGCACATTTGAGGGCAGTTCATTATTGTTGTTTTTTTTTTGACCAGCTATTTGTGGTTTGGCCTTTTTATTTTTATTTTTCGCTGTGGTTGATATGGTCCTGTACTGTACATGAATGTTATTATTATAGGGCGGTTCTTCTTGAAGCTTATGTGTATGAATCCACCTATTTAAATGTTACAGAGATACATAGCACTACTTATTTATAACTGGTTTTGGTTCCTGATATTCGGTTCTTATTAAGTAGGGGCTAACATTGTACTCTGTGTAGCAGCTTTTTAGTATGGATCCATCCATTTAAACATTACAGAGATACATAGCACTACTTATTTGTAATTGGTTTTGGTACCTGACATCAGGTCCTTATCAAGTAGGGCTATTATTGTACTCTGTGTAGTAGCTTTGATTATTGATTGGATTTTTAGAGGTACGTAGCACCACTCCATTTGGGTTTGTATAAACAGTACAAACCCTTTGTTTAGTTGTTCATCACTCTTTTTGTATCTATAATTTTGGATGTGGTGGCTATTATTGTCCTCTATAGTTATATATTGAGTTCTGGTGTGCATTTACATTGGACACAACACGGCTTTATTATAATTCATGAGCTGGCTCATTTGTAATCAGCATTTGTTTAGATCTTTCACACATATACTGTCCTAATTCCCACTTATACAATATACCTGGCCCTAGTTTTTGAATATTTAGCTCGTATATCAATATTTGTCTAGGATGGAGCTAAGCCAGCTTTTAAGGGAGTTGTCCTCTGATCGTGATGACATTGGAATTTTTAGGTTAGGAACACCAGGTAATTTGCTTGATGAGTCTAACAATAATCCACCTATGCCCAACTGTAATGAGGTGTTCTCCAGGTTATCGAGAAGTATGAAGTCCCTCAGGACCAATGTTTGGCACCACCGTTTATTCAAGGCTTATTTAGCCAAAAATGTTTGTCCTAGAGGCCTTCGGGTCCGCAGTTGGTGCCTATGGTGGATCAGGAATTAGATCAGCAATGGTGTTCTGTGCAGCAACAAGCCTCTATGGGCTTTGTAGAAGCTTTGGCTTCATATTATAATCGATGTATTGACCAGGGTCTGTTTGAAGTAACAAAGTTATGTGAGGACACCAAACCATTTGAGGGACAAGCAAGTTATCAAACTTGCCTTCAACAACTTAGTCAAGAGCTACTCACATTAGAGAAACAATTGAGGGATAGAAAGATACATAAGTTTAATAGGGATATGGCCAATTATGACCGAGGTAGACCATTTGGACCACAGAAAAATGTCAAATTCACTAACAGTGGGACCAAACCAAACAAAAGGAAACGACCCAGGTCTATTTTGAGGAAAACAATTACATCCTTTGGTGGGACATCAGGTGAAGAGTCTTCTTCTATGACTGACTCTGAAGCAACACATTCCATGATCTCACCTACACCCAAACGTAGCCACACAGACATACCTTTAGGGGCCACAAACACAGGGCAGGGAGCAAACATCATAAACATTCCGAATGTAGAGACATTACTACAATTAATGAGCAACAAATAAGTGAATGTCAGAATGTTTTGAATATTTCTTCATATTCTCTTACACCCACTGAAGTGGATTTGTTGAATAAAGGTCTCAATTTTGTCCCTGCATTCTTTGTGGCTGAAGATGTTTTTGCTGCTGACATTAGTGCTTTTTGTCATACCTTAAATTTAAAATTATTTTTTGGACAACATGATAATGTTTTAGTTGATAAATCCATTCATTTTCAGAAATCCAACTTTATGTCACCCACACAGCCAGTAGTTCAAGCATTTATGAATCAAGTACTCAAATATCTACATCTATATTATCGGGACATGGGACCCACATCACATAATCTTTCAAAGGATCAATAAAAACCTCTTCAGGAACTTAAGTCTAACAAGAATATTGTCATTCTGCCAGCTGATAAAGGGGGTGCTATTGTTGTTGTGGATTGAGTAAAATATAATATTGAAGCCCTTAGCCAGTTAAACAACAGACGATACTACATGCCCATGCCATTGGATCCTAAGAGTACATTTAAACAACAGATTGACACCTTTATTAATCTGGCGGTGCAGGAGGGGATTATATCTGAGACTGTTTTCAAACATCTAATGGTTTCTGATCCTCAGAAACAGCATCTTTATTTACTACCCAAAATCCACAAATCCATTTCTGACCCCCCTGGTAGACCAATTGTGTCTGAACGTGGCTCCCTCACTGAACCACTCTTTGTATATCTAACACAATACCTTTGCCCAATAGTCAAATACGTTAGAGCCCATGTCCAGGATATGACTGAGTTCCTCCAAATCATAGCTGACAGTCAGATTGAACCAGAGTGATCTTTATGCACATTAGATGTGTCAGCCCTGTACACTAACATACCATATTTGTGCTGGGCTTTTAGCCATTGAACATTGGTTGACCATTTCCAAACTGTACCCACTGGGTTTTAACACTTTTCTCATTGGATTAACTGAACATGTATTAACCAAAAATGTCTTTTATTACTAAGACAATTGTTTTTGGCAGATTCGTGGGATGGCTATGGGGGCATCTTTTGCCCCCATTTATGCCGATTTATTTATGCCATACATAGAGGAACAACTAATCTATGATCCACTCCATAATATGTACCTGTCTGAAATGGATATCTGGCATCGTTATTTGGATGACTGTTGGTTAGTCTGGAAAGCAGATGTTGCTTATCTAGAGGAGTTTATGGGCTATATTAATAGTAGTAAATGGGGTATTCAGTTCACGAGTAACCATGATATGAATCAAATCACCTTTCTAGATGTCTTGGTTGCAAGGAATGCTGATGATACTTTAGAAACTCAGGTATTCCACAAATACCCTCAATATAATTCATTGTTACATGCTTCCAGTCATAATCCACCCCATATTATACATAACATCCCGAAGTCCCAATTCCTCAGAATTAAGTGCATCTGTTCTGATCCAACAAATATGAACATTTAAGGCTGGACATGGTTAAAAGATTTAAAACCCGGGGGTACAAGCCGGGCACTGTCACCATGGCCTGTCGGGAGGTGTCATCTCTAGATAGGAAGGATCTTTTAGCATATAAGGATAAGACCACCCAAGAGTCACCACCCATTAAGTTTATCACAACGTATGGACAGAGCACCCATGTACTTTCCCATGTAGTTCAACAAAATTGGAATATCTTGATGTCAGATGACAGACTGACCAATATGCTCCAAGAAAGACGTCTTTTTGGATACAGAAGGGGCAAAACATTAGGGTCCCATTTCAATCATTATAAACATGGGACATCTAATTCCAACACATTATATCAGTCTAGCCTTACAGGGGGACTTCTTTTTGGATGTTTACCATGTGGACATTGTGTTCATTGTGCCAGAATGGCTAAAACTAAACAGTTTAGCAGCTGAAATACTGGCAGGGTTTTTGACATCAGATTTTCTGCAAATTGTTCCAATGAATGGGTAATTTATCTAACGTCCTGCTCGTGTCTGGCTTTCTGTATTGGTCAGACATCCAGGCTAGTTAAATATCGCATTGGTGAACATTTGAGTGACATCAAACACAAAAGAATCAGCAATGCTCTTTACAGACGTGTATTAATACATCCCACAGCAACCTTTAGATTTACAGTTATTGACATTATACAAGGTGATAAAGGAAATAAGATTGGCTGGCACACTGTATTGAATCAAAAAGAAAAAAGATGGATAATCAGGCTTGGTGGTTTGTTTCCACTTGGGCTCAATGAGCAATTATGACCAACCAATCAGTTTGAGTTGCTGTCTTCATTTTGTAATAAATATGGCTTTTTGTGAGTTTTTTTCTTTACACTGAGGAAGGCATTGTTATTATTGCCAAAACCGATCTGTTTTTTTGCCATTACATGGATTAAATTACTATTTCTTTACCACGTTTTGCTGGCTTCCTCTTTTGGACTGATGTATTTATAGTCTACCCAAAACTACTATTCATAGGTTCATAGATTAGAACTAGGCTAACTGCCCTTGTGGGCCATTTTAAGTCTAGCCATTTACCCCATGTGAGAATCAAACCCTGTACCTTGTGTTTATAAGGTAAACACCCTAACTATTATGTCAAACACCCGCCCCCCCCTTATGGAGCTTAAAACAATTGGGTGAATTAATCAGCTTTCAGCAGGGCATACTACTTATAAGTGGAGACTGGAATTTGATTTACACCAATGAGGATGTATCTGGGAGGCCTAGAAGGGAAAATATAAGAAAAAGAAGGTAGGTTTATGAAGAAATTTATGAAAATGTTTGGTATGGAAGGTGTGAATTCAGTAGTAGGAACTCAGAGAATTTACGTACAATTTCCCAAGATACAATATCTAGACTAGACAAAAGTTATATTTCACAGGAACATGCACATTTAATTGAGAACTTTGACACATATCCAATAACTGGTTCAGAGCATGTGCCAATAATTAGTAAGATAAAACTGCAAGGTCATGAAGTAAAGATGAGACACTGGCACTTCCCCATCTACCGTTAATAAGACAGGAATTTAAGGAATGGGTAGTGGAAATTATTCAGGAGTTATTTTGGAATATAGGAAGTACTAAAGAAGTTATAGCCAGTCAGCAGAATAAATTTAAGTGGAGTTTAAAAATAGGGTAGAAATAAAAGAAAAATAGAGATGGTTAAGAAGTAGTAAGTCGTATTTAGTAAAGGAAATCTCAGCAAACAAGAAAAGGTGCAGTTGCAGAGTGCTAAACCGAAAATAAGGGGTTCCTATTAGCATTTCAAATGTTGAAAACGCCAAATTTAATTTAATCGAACTGAAATGTTCGAAATCTCAGACGAGCGAACTGACGGAACATCGAGTTCTTTCCCAGGGAAAGAAATCGGTGGACCGTCATCGCAGTTTGCTATTTCTTCCACTGTGGTGCGAGAGTTACAGACCTTAGGGTTAGGGTGCGGGTTAAGGTAAGTGGATAGTTAGTAATGTATGTATGGTGTAGTGTAGGGTTGGGTTTTGTTAACTGTATGTGTGTGTGTATTTATTGCTTTGTTTGTGTGTAGTTTTGTAGGGTATGTGTGCAATAGTTACGGACCTTAGGGTTAGGATGCGGGCTAAGGTAAGTGGATAGTTAGTAATGTATGTGTGGCTTAGTGTAGGGTTGGGTTTTCTTAACAGTCTTTGTGTGGTTTATTTATTTTGGTGTGCTTGTTTTGTGTGTATGTTTCTCGGAACAGCAAATTTTTTCCCTGGGAAAAAATTCGCTATTCTGAGCGTCCGATGTTTTCAATATTTGAAATTCCAAGTTCGAACATATGGTGTTCGACATTTTGGAATTTCGAATATATGATATAGACCCAAAATAAGGGAGTACCTGGATAATGTGCATGAGTTTAGAAAGATTGCTGTTAAGCAACTGTTTTTTGATAATAACTCTGGAGCACAAAAACTTTTGGTACAACGTATGCAGTAGAAAGGGTTATTGCCAAAATTGGGTAGCCTATAACAAAAAAAAAAAATAAACAGAAATCCTGCACAATTAGAGATATTTCAGAAATTTTATGAAAACTTGTATAAAGCAGAGAAGTGGGGAAATGAAGAACAAGCACAAGTGGAAATATTTATGAAAGACTTAAATATCCCAAGGTTAGAGGTAGTTGAGGTTTAGGAATTAACTATTAAGATAGGAGGAGATGAACAGACGTTATTGCTGTGGAGGTTTGGAAGCTAGGAGGGAAGAAAGTGATAAAGATCTGAAAGGTTTTGTTTAACAGTATTTTAAAAAGAGTGGAAGCACCTACATTCTGGAAAAAAGCTGTGGTGACTATAATACCTAAATATGGTAAAGACCTAGCAGACCCAACTTCAATATAGGTCCATTTTAATTTTAAGCTGTGATTATAAAGTGTTTATCTATAATGGTTAAAAGAATGGCTAAAGTGTTGCCAAAATTGATTGATTGTGACTCATTGTAGTTTGGTGGAATGGAAGAAAACATTTGACAACATGAATAGAACAACAATGGTACAGAAAAAGAGTGTAAGAAAGTACCTCTGCTATTGGTGGGTCTTGATGTTAAGAAAGCACTCAGCAGAGTAAGCTGGGATTTTATGAGCAGTGCAGTGGAAGCATTTGCATTTCCTGACAGAATAAAAAGTTTAATTAGAAAGATTTATGAGGGATCGAAGGCAAAACTCAAAGTGGGAAAAACCCTCTCTGATAAGTTGTGTATGAACAGAGGAACCAGGCAAGCGTGTCTACGCTCTCCTTTGTTGCATGCATTATATTTAGAACCGTTGGCAAAGAAAATAAGGGACTCAGCAGTTCAAGGATATAATTGGTATGGTATTCAAGAATAATTGGCTTTATTTACAGATGGTATTATTTTGTAGTTGTGAAAATAGAAAATATCATCTCACTGTTGTGGAACATTCTTAGATAGTTCCATGACTTTTCTCGATATAAAAATAATGATGATAAAACAAAGGCTGTAGCTGTAAACTATGTACCCATATATGAATTGGTCCAGCAATTCCCATATTTGTGTGGATATGATAAATGAAGTATTTAAGAACATGGGTTAAAAAGGACACTGTTATGGTAGCTAAGGATATGTGGGAGGAGACTAAAAGATGATGCAAAATCTGAGAAACTGGAATCTCTTACCTCTGGATACAGATTGCAAGACACAAGCAGTGAAATCGTTTATAGTCCCTTTAGTTTTATACACAGGTCAGGCATAGTTTATCAACCAAAGGAAAAGTTGTGGATAGTAATTAATAAAGAGTTAAATTTTTTTATCTGGGACGGGAAGAGAGCAAGCATCAAGTATGATAAGTTGATCCTTACACTAGAACAAGGTTTAGGATTACCTGATTAGAAGGGATATTATAGAGCTACACAGTTAAGGCTCTTAAACATAACACAATCAGAAAGCTACAAGTCAATGTGGAAAGGGATGATAATGAAGCAGGAGTAAATTTCAAGAAATAAGGAAAGCGTGGGATTTTGGATGCAGATCCTTAAGGAGAATAACAACAGTCATCCAGAATATTATGTTCATAAAGTAGCAGAAAGTATATTAAGAACTAAGCCAACACTGGAATAGGAAAGGAGAGTCTACCGATAGGGATGACTGCAGATAGAGGTACAGAGAAAAGGTAAGAGGGGGCTGGAATTTACTGGAGCAAGCTGGCAAATGAACCAAGGTATTGGGAACTAATAATCAGAGAGGAGAAAGGTAATAAAATAGGAAGAGACCAATAAGACATATGGACTTCACGCCAGGCTAGAGACCGACTTCTCTATCAGGGATTGATATCAGACAGTAAGCAAAGAGAAAGAGATGGGGTGATCCTAAGTGAAAGATGTGCACTGGTTAAGTTTTGTAGATGAACCTAGAGCAGAAGCAGCTATTAAAAATGGATAATTAGTAAAGTATTGCATGATAACTATAGGAATTGATCAGAAGAGGCCAGAAAAGATTGGGAAGAGATATTAGACAAGCAGTTCATAAAGAAACAATGGAAGGACATATGTATGCTTCACAAATATGCACAAAGTAAGAATATTTAGGATTTTTGACTAACGTTTTGCATAGGTACTTTATACTGCAGGCAAACTCCAAAGAATTTGTCCTAAGGTAGATGCAAATGATGGAGGTGTGACAGGAAAGAAAGAGGCACATGGGGACATATGTTTTCAGAGGGTCTATATTATAATAGTGAAAATCCCTTTAAGCGAATGCGAAAACACCGACACGTATTGCGTGAACCACGAATATGCAGAATGTACTAAAATACAAAAAGTTGGATCCCCATCGTCAGCCAACTCCACCTCCCACTACATACTGCCTACCCAAACAAAATAAATAAACCACATACATACACTAACCAAAACCCTACTTCTATCCCTAAAGTAAAGCACTAAAACCCTATTTCTAACCACACACTAAACCTTACATACATTACTATTTATGCACTTACCTTAACCTGCACCCTAACCGTAAGGTCTGTAACTATCGCACACTTACCCTACAGCAATATACCAAAACAAAACAAATAATCCACACACATACATTTAACAAAACCCTAATTCTAACCCTACACTAAACCTTACATACATTACCTATCTATGCACTTACCTTAACCCGCACCCTAACCCTAAGGTCCATAACTATCGCACACTTACCTTACAGAGCTGTACCGCATACAGGCCAACCATGACACTTCGACTTTTTGAATTTCGAGGTTTAGTACGTTCGGCATAATCGCGGTTTGCGCAATACATGTCAGTGTTTTCGCATTCGCTTAAAAGGATTTTCGCTAATATAATATAGATCCGTTTTCAGAGTGTAATAAGTTGGCAGATTTAAAACCTCCCTACAGTTATTTACTCTGTCAACAATATTGGGTGGACAAATAAGTGTAACAAATGAAATGATTTGTATAAGCTGGGATACCGGGTCTGAATTGCCTACACATATTACAGCCTTGTTAAGTTTAATTCTGGTGGCTGCCAAAAAAGCAATTACTAGAAAATGTAAATCAAAGTCTAAACCAACCATAGTTGAAGTAGTGAATATAGTAACAGAGATAAAAGAAAGGAAGTGGGATATTTAGGAAAGGGTAGGAGTAAATTACATAGAAAAATTTTAATTTGTGGGAGCAATACTCACATAGAAATATTTTGGAGGAGGAATGAGATTTAAGAGAAGGCAGGGATTGAACAATTTATGTAATGTTGGGTTGATTATATTGTATAGAACAATATATGTGATGTATAATGTTTGTAAATGTGAAATTGTTAACATGGTTGGATTACTTTCATACAAATGTATGTTTGCCTGTGTCACAAGTGATAATTCAGTAAAGTGTTAAAAAAACAGCAAAAGTACTTTAAACACTTTCCCCTGGCCCAAAAAGTAAAATAACAACACTTTATCCACAGAAAAAGTAGTTTTAAACAACTTTTTACCCCAAAGGTAAAAAGTGCTCTCCCATTTAAAAGTAGATAAACGTCACACGACAAGTCAATAAAAACACTTTTTTTCAGTTTAAAAATAATTATTTTGCAGAAAAAGTAACTTTTCTGTGAGAAAATAAAGTGGAAGTTTTTTTCCCCTGAAGAGAACTTACTTGCTTAGCAGTGGAACAGCATTAGCTAACCATCAATCCTCGAAAGCCCGCAGACAAGCCCTCTTCTTAGCGACTGGAAAGCTCTGAAGGACTTGGCGCCCAAAACTGTTCTTTTAGTCAGCTTGAGCTGACTAATTATTTGGGTGTGTGGAAGGTACCTTGAAACCTTGGAAGCCGATTGGCTGTTATATTCTATGCAGGATATAACCCATATCGCTTAGGCTACTGCAACAGTTACCATTCATACCTCTACAGTCATGGTAAGTTTACTTACACAACTGATTTATCTCATTGTCTTCCCAATGAATGAGTCTAGTCTTTTTTTCTTTCTAAAGCTGTAATCCCACTTCCACATGCAATCAAGACCTGCTGTCCCAATAGGCCTTATCCATACCTCTCAACCTCTTAGGGCAAGAAATCAGGACAACGCCTAAAATAATGGAGGGACAAAGGCCCTAAAATAGGGACAAATTTTAAATATTGCTCTTATAAACTTAGAAAGTTGCTATAATAACAGAATGTTTGATAGCATGCATTTTATGAAGCATTTGAAGTCTGAAACTCAAATGTTTGTCATTATTTAGTGACGCCAATCCTCAGTGAGTTGTCAGAAAACCACAGATTTTATGAGGAAATGGCCAAAAAAAATGAGTCAAAAATCTGGACATCCTGTGAAAATCTCGACAGTTGAGAGGTATGAGTCCTTATCACATTCCTCCAAGAAATAACCTCTTGGGCTGCTAAAATTCTCCTTTAAGTTCCAGTGCTTGCTTCATTAGATTGGATCAAACCATCTACTGTAATAAATCCAAGTAGAAACTCCCTCACAGTAACATGGGTTTGCCCTAGTCAAACATTTCAAACTTTTCTGCTTAAACGCTATAGTTACCTATTGTTAAAAAGTAAATGTTTCTTCACTTGTAGAGCATCATAATGCAAATATGAATAAGAAACACTTGAAACCTCCAATTTCTTTAGGCAAAATTAATTTATTCTTTGGCACTTTTGTCTTTCCTCTCTTCCAGATAATTACTTTCAGAAATTACTCAGAATATCCTCTGGGAAGGACTAAAATACATACGGTAATAAAGATCACACACACACACACACACACACACACACACACACACACACACACACACACACACACACACACACACACACACTTGAAAGTCTCTACACTTTGATCCAGCTCCACACCCATCATTTTCCACTTCCTGAATTCCACTTCACTTTTTTGTTAGGTTCTGCATGTCTTAGTCTTGGGAGCAGATTCCCTAAGCAAGTTTCATCCAGATTTGTAATTACTTAATATATGGAGGGGGTGGCCACGGTGGTGCAGCGGTTAGCGTTGCTGCCTCACAGCAAGAGGCTCTCCGGTTCGATTCTTGGCTGGGGTGCCTTCTGTGTGGAGCCTGCATGTCCTCCCTGCGGTCGTGTGGGTTTTCTCCAGGTGCTCCGGTTTCCTCCCATATCCCAAAGACATGCAATAGGTGGATTGGACACTCCAAATTGGCCCTAGGTGTGAGTGTGTGCATGTGTGTGTGCCTTCTGTGGAAGGTTGGGTGCCAGGCTGGCAACTCGACACTGTAAAACTCCTCTGCCGATCATGAGCGGACAGATGATCCACTGTGGCGACCCCTAACCAGGAAAAGCCAAAAGAAGAAGAAAAAGATGGGTAGCCTCATAAAAACTGAATTGACTTCATCATTTTGCAAGTATTCTAATAATTCTTTACTACTACTTTTTTCTTTGTTTTATTCCTCTTATACCCAGAAAAAGTACTGGAACTCTCCTGATATTGAAAGAGGAAACAAACTCCCTTTCAAGCCTCAGATGTTATATTTGCATCCTAATATCTCTTCTTTAGCCCACCTAAGTCTGACTTCCTAGTTGTCGCAGCTAGAAGTGCCAAATAAAAGCAAAGAAAAGCACAAGTAGTCCACACATTTGGCAGATTCCCAAAGGCAATCAAAAAGGCAATGGCTGAACTAGCTGAAGAAGATACACAGGCTGTCATAACTAAATCAGTAAGCTACTTTGCAAACACAGATGCTAATAAAACTTGCATTAAATAATACCAGGCAACCCATTCAGATGCCTTTTTAGCATCCATACTCACAGGTTCTGCTCTGTTTGAGTTAACTTCATAAGCATGTCTGTTTTTAAAATATTAATAAAGGTTTTCCTGCCTGCCACAGACCTGTAGTGGGCATCTGCTCTTAGTTCACGCATATAGCTTTGCAACTGAGCAGCCATAATACACATAAATAATTTTTAATCATGATTCAAACAGAAATCGCTGTATAAGAAAAAGACAAACCAGAGCCCTTATTGTCCAGAGGTGAAATTCACCACTTTGTCCTGCTTTCATGAGAATTGTGTCTTAAATTCTGTCACTTGATCAAACATTTTGACCAACTATGGAATCACACTCCCCTTACTACATCTCTCTAACTTAGTTAGTATGTAGGTCATCACTACCTGGGGATTTTGCCAAAAGCATATCCTTCCAATAGTTTTAAAACTCCTTCCTGCATTACAAGAGTCATTAAATCAGGTGCCTGTTCTTGTGTCAACTGTGATAGCTTCAAACCACTCAAGTAGTCTCTAATCTCATTTTATAGTTACCTCAGTCAGTTTGGGCTTTATATAGATTTTGATATAGAAAATCCCCCTTGTAACCACAAGGTATCTATCAAATACAGCCACATTTAAAGGATGTAATCATGCTAAAATTTACTGTGACATCTGTTGTCTTAAATGCCACTGCTTTCTGAAAATCAGTGGGCGGCCACGGTGGTGCAGTGGTTAGCATTGTCGCCTCACAGCAAGAGGTTCTCCGGTTCGATTCTTGCCTGGGGTGCCTTCTGAGTGGAGTCTGCATGTCCTCCCTGTGGTCACGTGGGTTTCCTCTGGGTGCTCCGGTTTCCATCCACGTCCCAAAGACATGTAGTAGGTGGATTGGACACTCTAAATTGGCCCTAGGTGTGTGTGTGTGCGTGTGTGTGCCTTCTGTGGAAGGTTGGGTGCCGGGCTGGCAACTCGATACTGTAAAACTCCACTGCCAATCATGAGCGGTCAGATGATCTGCTGTGGCAACCCCTAACCGGGAAAAGCCGAAAGAAGAAGAAGAAATATAAAAATAAGTACCATTAAGCAATTTCCCAAAAACTCAATTTTTTTTTGTAATGTAACCTCAGTCTTCTAGTTTACTCTGTTTCTTCTTGTAAAGCCTCATCCCCACTGCAGAACCTAGACTGTAAGTTTTATAGCTGCTCTTTTAGTGAACAAGTTGCTTAAACCCATAATTACAGCATAGTATCCTGTGTACTGTCCTAGTCAGGGAATATGAGCAGCTCTGCAGCCATTACTAACATCAGATTCCCTTGTTGCAGAGTTCCAGTTTCCTAAATACAAAGCTAGACCTTCAGGAAATGCAATAATTTCCTTCATTATTAGTAAATCATTTGCTGAGATGTCCCTGTAAGTAAGCAGGTGCTGTAAACTGTAATATTTTTCCATCAAAAAACCTTTCAGCCCCACAAAATAGTCATACTGTCCACATCATCTTCCATCGCCAGAGCACTGTATTTAAAAAACAGAAACTTTACTTGCCCTTGTACTCAAGAAGTATCCCATTAAATCTCAAATAACGTAATTTTTTTATAAAAACATAACAAGCCAATACTGTCAATATTAGGCATTTTAATAGCATCCTAAAATAGCCCACATGATTTTACCTAGCCAAGCAGACATCCTTTTGCTTGCAGAAAGAAAACAAACAAACAAAAAATTAGGTTCCTCCAGTCTGTTAAAAATAAGTGTGATTATGTGAATTCAAAGTATATTTATAACTGTTTAGGTTAACCCTAGAAAACAACTTGACACTGAGAGTTAGTTATAGTTATAATGCAGTATTCCACAATTCTAACCACCCAAGGTCAATAAGTAAACATTTGCATAGGGAATGAAAGAGCACCCTCAAGAAAAAAAAAAAAAGACAGACAAAAAATGATTTATGGATCTGTACTGGGCCAATAGTAACACCCAGATCATTGGTTATTATTCCGTTTGGTAAAACCTGTCCATAGCCAGGTACTCCTCATTAAAATGACACCCTAAAGTAAAATTTAAGAACTTGAACAGGTAACCTATAACCTTTATGGTTAATAATTATTATAGACTAGTTTTGCAACTAACTAACATAGTGAATGAGTATGATGTTTATCTTTACAAGATTAGTGTTCATTGTCAACACATTTATTGTATTTTTATTATAAATGTAAATTTACATTACATTTACCTTGTATTTTTATTGTACTTGCATTTCCTTTACTGCACTATGGTTGTATGTTGCATATATTAGTAGCACTGACTGTTTAGCTTTATTTTTTATACTGCAAACTTCAGGTCATTCATTAGCTTAATCGATACTTATTAAGCAATTGAGTTAATATTAGAAAAAAGGGGGAACTGTATTTAAACAAGTTTGTATTTGCTGTTAGTTGTCTGAAGAAGTCTAGTTTTTAAACTAGATGAAAAGCAATTAACTTTACTTGCTTGTGCTACCAGTGTTTTTATCTTTGTTATTTTAATGAAGAGCTGAAGAATTTGAGGTGCTGTTTTTCCTGCCTTGGTTCGGTTCTTTGAAGGTTGGGCGTCGGGCTGGCAACTTGGCACCATAAAAATCTACTGCCAATCATTAGCAGACCAGAGTTCCGCTGTGGCTGTGGCAACCCCTAACCGGGAAAAGCTGAAAGGCTCTTTTAAGTTTGTTGTTTTTCTACTGCAGCTCATCAATGGCTTCACTGTGCAAATTCACTGCATCAACAACATCAACCAATGTAATTTTCCAGTTTGGTGCTGACTTTTCCGATTGTCAACATCAATTGTTCCCAAGGAACTTTCTCAGCTTCTGCGTTTTCAGCATCTTCCATTAAACCATCTTGCATAACCACAGCCTTATCACCATCAGACATTGGCAACCTCCAAACACTTGATCCCACACAGTTTGATTTTGTCAAAGGGAGATCATGCCTGTTAAACTTGGTTGCCTTCTTTGAAACAGTCACCAAAGTCATGGATGAGGGCAACACAGTGCACACTGCTTACCTTGACCTAGCCAAAGCCTTTGACACTATTCCCCACTTGGGCATAATAGATAAACTCTCCCACCTAGGCATCAACCCATATGCTACCAGATGGGTAGCTAAATGGCTCACTGATAGAACCCACTCAGTCAAAATAGGGGAAGCCACCTCGAGTAGTAGACCTGTAACAAGCGGCGTACCCAAAGGATCAGTCTTGGGGCCTCTACTGTTTGGGATATTCTATTCTGATATACTTTTCTGAGGTGCAAGCCAAAACCAGTGGTCTGTGGCTGACCAGTTTTGCAGATGACTGCAAGCTGGGCACTGTCATAAATTCCCCTAGTGATGTGAACATCCTCCAAGAGGGCCTTAACCAAACTAATGACTGGTGCCATAAGCATGGCCTCAAACTGAATGCCAAGAAATGCATCATCATCCCCTCTAGGGAAAATGGTGTCCCCACTAATTATCACATTAATAACAACTTACTAAGTATGCAGTCAATCATGAGGAACTTGGCCATCCAGGTTGATAGCAACCTGACTTTTGGCCACCATTTTGCCTCCGTTGTAAGGAAGACTTTCTACATGGCCCACCTCATAAGTAAGGGTATTTCATCCAGGAACAAGGAGGTCATAACATCCCTGTACTCCTTCCTTATATCGAGTAGTAGTAGTACAATGCCCCTTTCGGTATGTACCTTGCCAAGCATAGGCCACAGTTGGTGATACCACAGAGGTTCCTGACCAGGAAAATCCAGGGTCTCAAACACCTATCCCATACAGATAGGTGAAAATCCCTTTCTCTCTACTCAGTCTCGTACAGACTGCTCAGAGGTGACCTATGTCTGTCATACAAGGTTGTCTCAGACCTAGCCTTGTTGGAGTTACTGCATATCCGTAAGTCAAACTCCATTCGCACAACCTGCACGCAAGGTCTTACCCTGGTCTGTGACATTAATAGAACTTGTTGGCGGGATAGATGTGTCCCAACAACTCCCCCTTCTGTGGAATAGACTTCCTCTCTATGTCATGCAGAGTACCTCACCAGCCCTCTTTAAGAGGAACCTGGACGACTGAATGGGAAACAGAAAAAAGTATACCCTGGGATCCCACCTGTGTTCCAGCTGGACAGGGAAAACAGGTCATGACTTTGTGGGAACATAGGTGAAATTCTTGGCTAGGCTTATAAGGGCCTCCAGGCCATTGAACCTATGAGTGACCAGTGGACAGTTCTTCTTACTGCATTATAATTGGAAGTTCTTCATGGTAAAATAACAAACACAAAGGAATCAAGTCCAGAATCCACTCCAAAGTAGTTTTATTAAAGCGCTTTTCGTTTCCCAAATAGAAACTTCATCAGAATACATTTTTCAAACCCAGCCTACTCAATTTTATAGTAACCCCTAATAATTAGCATAGCCATTAGCCTAAATTAATTCACCCCCTTAAAGGTGTATTTATAACTACTTTAAAACATGTAGAATACTATGCTTATAAACATATATAAATGCATCAATATCATAATAAAAAATACATAAATATGTAAAAAAATGCATACCCAAATTTTACATATGAACATTATAAATAAAAGTAAGTTTTTAACCTTAAAATGGAGCTAATGGAAACTGCACTATTTAAACCTGCATAGTTGCTGGCATTAGTCCGCAGCTGCCATTTAAGCTCCTTTTGTTCTAAATAGTCATTCAAAGGACCACCTCTGTCCCCTAAAATAACCTGATCAATTATAACAAATCTAAAATTGTGCCCATCATTTTCAATAATATGTGCTGCCAAAGCATTTTTACTTTCCTTCTTTTTAATATCATAACAATGCTGATATACCCGGCTCCTTAAAGTGTTAATGTTTTTTCCAGTGTAATAACCTTGACATTGTGTGCACAGGGCTAAATAAACAACTGCTTTACTACCACAGTTATATTTTCTATTAATAATATATCGCCCATAATTAGGAATATTTATCTCACTGGTCTCTATTGCGTACCTACATTGTAGGCAATATCCACATTTTTTCATCGCCCCATTTTGTCTCCCTTGTTTTACCTTTTCCAACATACTTTTAAAACAAGCATCCTTTTTATAGACAATTTTGGGGGTACTGGTTCAATCTTAAAAATACTCCAGTTATGGTAAATAATGTCCTCGATAACATGAAACTACTTACTTTATGTTAAAACTGCAGTTTTGTTAAAACTAATTTTTTCTACAACAATAGTTTCTGTCTGAACCATGCTCACTGTACTTAGAAGCAGACAAAAATGCCCATTCATCCTTTTATTTGTCACTTCTTTCATTATATCCATAGCAAATTTATCCGGATATCCACTCTTAGTAAACATATCCCCCAATATATCCATCTTTGTTAAGAACTCATTAAAGTCAGATACCATCCTGGCTATTCGTACTCCTGCCCTTTAACAAGTGACCTCTTTTGGTGTACTGGGTGCCAGCTATCAAAATGCAATAAGGTGTTTCAGTAAGTAGGTTTTCTATATATAGTGGAGCTAAACCATTTCTTGACCTTATCTTTCACAAGAGTGATGTCCAAATAATTAACCATTTCATCTTCTGTGATGATGGTAAATTCCAAAAAAGTCTGTGCTATCCCTCATGTACGAAAAAAGCGATTTAGCTCCTCTTTGTCACCTTTCCATAGAATAATAATATCATCCAAAAAATGGCCATAATATGACCAAAAACAAGAATATGAACTGTGTACAGTGTATTCCAACTCCCAATATGCAAGGACGATGTTTGCAAAAATGGGGGCACACGCTGCCCCCATAGCAACACCTTTGCATTGTTTAAAAAGATGCTGTTCAAAGGTAATGATGTTACTGTCTAGTACTAACTCCATTAAGGTACGGATATTAAGAATCCGATCGTGTCTCATGCTGGTATGCTGGCATAAGTACGAATAAAACCACTCAATACCTCCCTCGTGGGGTATAACAGAAAATAAATTCCTAATATCAATTGTTACAAAAATTAAGTCATCCTGTTACATATCACTAGTAATCTTACTTAAAAAATCCCAGGAATTCTTAAGTATCCTTGGGTGCTATTGTAGAACATTCTTTAACTGTGAATCAATGTACTTAGCTATGGGGAAAGTCTAAGAGGCTCTGGCATCAACTATAGGTGTTAATGGTAGATCATTAAGGTCCTTGTGTGTTTTTGGAGCTCCAAAAATCAAAGGTATTTTTGGATTCTTACCACTAGAAAATTATACTCAGCAATGTTAATCTGTTCATTATACACACATTCTTCTAGTGCTGCATCCACTTTCCTATATATAATATTTTTCTCATTAAGGCTGATTTCACAATATGTGTCTGTATATAAAATTGTACACATCTTGTTATTGTTGTTGTTGCATCTTTCGGCTTTTCCCGGTTAGGGGTCGCCACAGCGGAACTCCGGTCCGCTAATGATTGGCAGTAGAGTTTTACGTGCCGAGTTGCCAGCTCTTGACGCACACCCTTCAACGAAGGTACGCCTATTCACGCATGTCTACACACAGAAGACGCTCTAGCTGAGAATCGAACAGGACAACGTCTTACTGTGAGGCGACAACGCTACTGCAGCACCACCAGTGCAGCTCTTGTTATTGTAATCATTTATATTCATGACTACAAGGCCACCGCCTTTATCAGGTTTCATAATTCTTATTTCCTCATTGTTACATAAACCCCGCAACAGACACATTTCTTCCTTAGTCATATTATATAAGTTACTCTGCTACAGCACGGACCAAATCCACTTTATTGTTGTATGAGTCCACAACAAACACAAAAAACTCCACAGCATGTACTACACACACAGATTGAGCGCTTTCTTCCCTAAGAAGGGTGTTTTGCATTGTGATAGTGTAGGTAGGCTTCCTATTGTCCCTCGCGTCCCCTTCCCTTGTTTTTGCGTCGCGTTCTTCAAAAAAAAAAAAAAAAAAGTTGTGTCTTGTTAGGTAGTGTAGGCCTTGTCTCCATTCCCCTACCTTCCAAGTGAGTGTGTGTGAGTGTTGGAGCTGGGTAGTCAGTTCAACCTTGCTTGGTTACATTTTTTCATGTGTTGGATATGGCTGATCAGCAGGCTAAGCTGATCTTTAGAAAATGCACAACCGCTCTATTTGTGCAGGGTTCAAACCCAGGGTCCTTAAGGATCATAGGGAAAAATTGATACTTAAGGGACTTCTGCCTGCTACGGAGACGGCTGCCTCATCTTCTGTTGCGGTCACGGCTGTGACCGCACCTTCTACTTTGGCCACTGTCTCCTCTCCCTCCCAGGCCAGGACCCAACCTCCTGATCAAAGGCCTGTGGTTAGGGAATCCAAGAAAGAGAGGAGCAAGGACAGAGAGAGAAACAAGGGGAGGAAGAAATCCCGGACCATTCGGATCCGGTGGGTCATCCCCCCAAACAGTTTTTTCTAGGCCAGCTTCCCCTCAACTCCAATCACCGAGATTCTCATCACAGCCAGAGGAGCTTAGGCCTCTTTCCAGGGCCTCCGTACACCAACCCTCCCAGCTGGCGTCGGAGGCCTCATTGTGGTCCACCCGTAGTTTATCTGAAGCAGACATGGACAAAATGATGCAAAGGTTTATTCGCACCCAGATTCAGATGGGGGTCTTGCCAGCCCCCTCTCCCTCTGGAGGGGGAGGCTAGCTTCCCTTCTTTGCTCCGATATCTCCTTCTCCGATCCGACCTCTGGTATCGGAGTTTTTGGATCTGAGAGGTCCCGGAGTCAGGGGACCGGTGCCGATGGTACTAGGTACGACGACACCAGCCATTACCTTGAACATGTCGGATCCGACTGGTTCGGACCCGAGCGGCTCTCGGAGCCAGAGCCTGAGCGTCAGATCCGAGGGGTTGAGCCTTTCTCCATTGGCGGCGACTCTGTCGAGTCAAGGTCTACCCCTCTGTATCTTGGCTCCATCGGGCTCGGCTCCGATCCCCATGACGAATCCAGGGAGAGCAGTACAAGTTCCTCAGGAGGCTCGTTCACCCTTTGCATTTGACATGGTGGTGTTTGTTCTCTCCAGGAGCTCAAGGCCCCTGACCATCTCATTGGAGTCTGCCCCTGCTCCCTTGCCTCTGGGTGTGTCTTCTGCCATTTTGCCCATGCATGGACAGCCCGAGCTCGAGGTGCCCCAGACCATTTCCCTCGAAGAACCTCAAGTAGTTTGCAAGCGATCTGCAGAGATTCCCACTGAAGAGATCCCTTGCAAGCGAACGTGCAAAAGGAGGCACCTGGACTCCTCTCCACAGTCCCTCACTGAGGATACCGACTTGGAGGAAGGGGAAGGTTCTCCCAAATCACCCCTTGCGAATGTCTTCTTTGGAGACATCATGGAAATCCTGCGCCAGCTGGGGGGGGGGAGGGTTGGCCCACCCCCAAACCTACCTCGGACGAGTCGATGTTCCTGGAGGCCTTCAACACTGGTCTGTCTACCTCCTGGGTGCCCCCCCCCCCCGCAAATCCCTTGGCGGACCTCATTACTTTTACCACCAGGGCATGGAAGGAGCCGGACACTGTGGAGCCAATTCTCAGGTGCATCAATAAGATCTTGAGCCCTCCAGTGGACAGACTGAGCTGGAACAAGGGGTCCCCTGTGGATGCCGTGGTGGTAGTGGCTGCCACCAAGAAAGAACTGTCCCAGGAAAGTTCGGTCCATCCCAACGACCGTGAGTCCAGGACGATGGATCGTCTGGGAAAGCGGACATATGCTTCAGCCACCTTTTCTGTAAGGGTGCTGAATTATTTGGCCCTTGTTACTAGACTATAGTGAGACCTCATCAAGGAGTTCACTGAGTCACCCCCAGAGTCCATACCCCGGAGGATAAATGCACATCCTCTGCGAGAATGGCCACTTTCAAATCGGTTATGAATACGTCCATGTGCCTCCTGTCACATGCCAGTGAAGGAACAGAAAGGGTTGCCAGGTCCAGCGTTGCCATGGGGCGACACGCCTGGCTTAGGCTTTGTCAATCCATGGAACCCTTTAAGGCATCTTTCGCAAATGCCCCTTACGATGGTTCTTCCTTGTTTGGGAAGGCAGTTCGTGAAACATTAGTCCAGAGTGAAAAGGACGGGAAGACACTGTCTGCTGTCAGAATCTGCTTCTCTAACCCCCAAAGATCCTTTCCCCAGAATCAGAGGGGGCAAAAGAAGATGTGGTTCCAGAAGTCTCAGTATTCCTGGGACACTCGGGGCTCACCTTCTCCTAGAGGCAGAGGGGGTCAGGATAGATGCCGGCCTAGAAGCAGGGGGGGGGGGGTCCGAGAAAGTTTCGGTCTCAAGAACCGTTTTCGGACAGATCCGTGCAACAGCCCTGAGGGGTTGCCCGACTGCTCTGTTCTGGAGGCAGTCTGGGGTTGCCTTTTGATGCACCTGATGGCATGGGAGTCCATGTCGTCAGACCACTGGGTGCTGCAAATAATATCCAGAGGTTATACAATCCCCTTTCTAACTCCTCTCGTGTGACCAAAACACCTCCCAGATGTTCCACCCATGGAAAGGGAAGCAGCAGCAATAGAAATCAGAAAGCTGCTAAGGAAACGAGTCACCCTGCTCGTCCCCTGAGATCAGTCTGGATCAGGCATCTATTCCACGTTCTTTTTGGTGCAAAAAAGATGGGGGACCTAAGGCCCATTCTGAACCTTTCCACTTTAAACCTGTCAGTTGCCAAAGAGAAGCTCTGGATGGTCACTCTACAATCCATCCTGCCTTACCTGCAGGAGAACGACTGGATGTGCTCCATAGATCTCCAGGACGCGTACTATTACATCAGAATGCACAGATGCTCCAGGAGGTTCTTCCACTTTTGGCTAGAGGCCAATCACTATCAGTTCCGAGCCCTAACCTTCGGTCTCACCACAGCCCCCAGGGTGTTCACCAAGGTCATGGCCGTAGTAGCGGCTCACTTTAGGCTTCAGGTGATACAGGTCTATCCGTACCTGGACGATTGGCCCCTCGACGCTCCCACCAGGCATCTATTTTGTCAGATCAGGGACTATTTCCTGAAATTGTCAGACTTGCTGGGCATCACAATCAACATATCCAAGTCTTCTCTAGACCCAGTTCAGGTCTTGGACTATATAGGAGCGAGACTCGATACATCTCTAACCAAGGTCTTTTTAACTCCAGAAAGAGTACGGAACCTATGACTTCATGTATCTGTGATCTACAGTCTCATCTTCCACCAACCGAGGCGGTTTTCAGAGCCTTGGTTTCCATGGCAGCCACCATTACTCTTCTCCCCTGTACTCGCCTTCATATGCGAATTCTGCGGTGGATGTTAGCGTGGTCCCTTTTAGATCTGCCTTTGACACATCCTGTTCACATAAGCAACGTGTGCAGGAAGTCTCTCTTGTGGTGGATATGTTCCTCGGATCTCATAGAGGGACGCCCATTTCTTGCAGCCCCTTCCCAAGACATGGTGACCACGGACACCTCCCAACTAGGGTGGGGGTGATGGTTCAGGCAGGACTGTCCAAGGCACATTCTCCTTGAATGAGACCAAACTGCATATCAGTGTTCTAGAGATGAGGGTGGTCTTTTTAGCGTTGCAGGCCCTTCATGCCTTTCTTCCTCTGGGAATGATTTCTGTTGAGACAGACAATATGTCAGTGGTCTGGTACTTCAACAAACGGGGGAACCAGGTCTTATCCCCTTTGTTGCAAGGCCATGAGAGTGTGGGAATGGGCGATCTCGACCAGCCGTTTTCTGGTAGCAACGCACATTCTGGGTCAGTCCAATATTCTGGTGGACAAACTGAGCAGGACTATTCTAATACCTTTCGAGTGGTCTCTGAATCCTTCGGTAGCAGAGCGGCTCTTCCTCAAGTGGGGTCGGCCTTGCTGTGATCTCTTCGCATCTCCTTCCAATGTGAAGTGCAGCAAGTTCTTCGCTCTGATCCCCCAGGGATGCTCTGGTCCATGCTTGGCCTCCCGGTCTTCTTTATGCTTATTCCCTTTTGCCTCTCATGGCAAGATTTCTCCAGAAGGCTCGATGGTTGGGGAGTAGAATTATCCTCATTGTCCCATTCTGGCCTTGCCAAATCTGGTTTCCCTGTCTTTGGTCTCATCTTATAGTTTCCCCTTGGATTTTGGATCTCATACCAGATCTCATTTCACATCCCTCAAGGGGCCTTCATCCAGACCTGAGCAGTCTGAAGCTCACAGCTTGGCTGCTCCAGTTCCCTTGATTGCTAGTACTCCCGGTTTGTCTTCCCTGGTTAAATCTATTCTGGTGGCAGCTCATAAATCATCCACCAGAAAATTTTACCATAGCAAATGGAAGCATTTTTCTATCTGGGCTTCTGAGATGAACTTGGACCCTTTCACAGCTCCTGTTCCAGCAGTCCTTGAGTTCTTGGCATACATTTTCCAGCATAGTACCAGCTCATCTACAGTAAAAGTTTAACTGGCAGCCATTTCTAATTTTCATGTTAGTGAGAATATGTCTTCCTTAGCTTCCTCCAGACTTTGCAAAACATTTATTAAAGGTACCTTTCTTTTAAGACCCCCGATTAAGGATCCTAATCCTCCGTGGGATCCTACCCTAGTTTTACAAGTGTTGGTTGCTCCGCTTCTTGAGCTTGCTGCTTCTGTGGACGTGAAATTTCTATCCTGGAAGACAACCTTTTTAGTGGCTATTACCTCAGCTAGGAGAGTATCAGAACTTCAAGCATTATCTGTAAAATCTCCATATATGATCTTTCATAAAGACAGGGTTTTCCTTCATACTAATCCTTCCTTTCTACCTAAAGTGGTCTCGGAGACAAATATCAATCAATCAATCAACTTACCTGTCTTCTTTGCGAATTTTTAGAACAGGAGTGAATATAAATTGCATTTGTTAGACGTGCATAGACAATTACACTTCTACTTACACAGGACTAAAGCCCATCGCAAGTCTGATCTGTTGTTTCTGTCCTTTGCTATGCCCTTTTTGGGCAAACCAGTTTCGAAGGTGACTATTGCCAGATGGATTTCCCTATGCATCCTTCTGGTCTACAAACATAAAAACTTGTCTCTTCCGGGTAGGACGAATGCCCATTCTACCAGGTCCATGGCTATGTCAGCTGCCTTTTGGTCCAGAGTGTCTTTGAAAGATATTTGTTCATCTGCTACTTGGTCCTTATCTCATACCTTTATTTCTCATTATAAATTGGATATGGTTTCCAGAGGGAGAGCATCCTTTGGCTCTGTGGTGCTCCGAAATATCTTTCCATGAGGGCCACCAGGGTTTTTGTTGGTAGCTGGGGACTCTGTCCCACAGATTGATGATCAAATGAAGTTAACTACTTCGGATAAAGAAGTTATGTACTCACCATAACATTCCATCTGAGTAGTTAGACTTCATTTGTCATCAACCGTTCCCCCCTCCTTCCCCATGACCTTCTCTTGGCGCTTTCTGTCTTGGCAGACAGGAGAGGGTGCCTTGCAGCTCTCCTGTTTTTCCATGTTTGTGAAGGTTTATAGGGTCGGGTTCATGTTCGGGGTGTAGCAAACTTGATCTGAGGGAAGGAAGGAGATGGAGGGGTATGATGGGTAAGGGGAGGAACTTGGAGCTCGGATCAGATGCTGGTGAAACTGCCGTCTCGGATCCGATCTGGATCCGACATCCCACAGGTTGATGACAAATGAAGTCTAACTACTCAGATGGAACATTATCGTGAGTACATAAGTTCTTTTTTTGAAACAAATCAGCCACAGAGTCCTGTGGTTCAGGATATACAACTATAGTAATAACTGTTTGCAAGACTCTGTGGCTGATTTGTTTGAAAAAGGTTTATCATTTGTACCAGCTAGAAATGTATCAGTGGATGAAGTGTTGATTAATTTAAAACTATTTACCAGAAAATTAAACTTTGATTTTTATTTTAAGGAGAACAATACACAAGTAAGCAGTCATAGAGTTTGTCAAAAAACAAGTACATTTAATCCTATACTACATCCTATAGTACACATTTCTGAAAAAATGTGTGAGTATGATATTGGAAGAGCACTAGGATATTATAAATGCAAAAATGGCAACTTATATAATATGACTAAGGAAGAAATGTGTCTGTTGTGGGGTTTATGTAACAACGAGGAAATAAGAATTATGAAACCTGATAAAGGCGGTGGCCTTGTAGTCATGAATATAAATGATTATAATAACAAGATGTGTACAATTTTATATACAGACACATATTAATCAGTCTTAATGAGAAAAATATATATAGGAAAGTGGATGCAGCACTAGAAGAACTTGTGTATAATGAACAGATTAGCATTGCTGAGTATACTTTTCTAGTGGTAAAGAATCCAAAAATACCTATGATTTTTGGAGCTCCAGAAACACACAAGGACCTTAATGATCTACCATTAACACCAATAGTTGATGCCAGAGCCTCTTAGACTTTCCCCATAGCTAAGTACATTGATTCACAGTTAAAGAATGTTCTACAGAAGCACCCATGGATACTTAAGGATTCCTGGAATTTTTTAAGTAAGATTACTAGTGATATGTAACAGGATGACTTAATTTTTGTAACAATTGATATTAGGGATTTATTTTCTGTTATACCCCACGAGGAAGGTATTGAGTGGTTTTATTCGTACTTATGCCAGCATACCAGCATGAGACATGTTCAGATTCTTACTATCCGTACCTTAATGGAGTTAGTACTAGACAGTAACATCATTATCTTTGAACAGCAGCTTTTTAAACAATGCAAAGGTGTTACTATGGGGGCAGAGTGTGCCCCCATTTTTGCAAACATATCGTCCCTGCATATTGGGAGTTGGAATACATTGTACATAGTCCATATTCTTGTTTTTGGTCATATTATGACCGTTTTTGGACAATATTATTATTCTATGGAAAGGTGACAAAGAGGAGCTAGATCACTTTTTTTCATACATGAGGGATAGCACAGACGTTTTGGAAATTACCATCACCACAGGAGATGAAGTGGTTAATTATTTGGACATCACTCTTGTGAAAGATAAGGTCAAGAACGGATTTAGCTCCACTATATATAGAAAATCTATTTACTGAAACACGTTATTGCACTTTGAAAGTTGGCACGCAGTACACCAAAAGAGGTCACTTGTTAAAGGGCAGGGGGTACGAATAGCAAGGGTGGTATCCGACTTTAATGAGTTCTTAACACAGATGGATATATTGGGGGATATCTTTACTAAGAGAGGATATCCAAATAAGTTTGTTATGGATATAATAAGCAGCAAATCAGGAAACCCTCCGGAATAAATGGTGCTGATTAACCAAAAAGTAATATAACTAAATTCAAAACAGCACCAAAGCATGACTATAACTATAAAAAACACAGATTTAACGAAAGTATAACAAGGTAAGCGCTTTCACACAATAAATGTGCTTCTTCAGACAACAAATCACAAAAATCAAGTAAAATATATAGTACATTCATTATGAGTCAAAATTACAAATTGACCAATAAAAATACATGTCCAATAAAACAATAAAACAATCCCCATTCATTTAAAGAGACCTCTGGCTTTCAAAGCCGGTTTAACAGAGGCTCTCCCATTGATACCAGGAAATCTATCTGCCTGCATATTAATAATCCTTGATAACTCTTGTTCTTCAGTGAAATTCCTAAAATCCCCCCCCTCGGATGTCAGCATTCACCATCTCCACTACTCTCAACCCAAATACATGCTCATGTCCAAATTCAACGAAATGATTAGCTAAAGCATTGTGTTCAGCAGACCTTTTCATACTATATACATGTTCTCTCATTCTTTCTACCAAGGACCTATTGGTCTTGCCTAAATAAAAACAATCACAGGCCCTGCACTTAGCTAAATAAACCAAGTTCCTGCTGCGACAGTCAGTAGTTACTTTAAAATAATACTTTTTATTAGTGACAGATTGAACAAAATCTACAAAGGGATCTATAAATGTGCAAAAATTACATCTAGAACAACAACACATTGATGGTGTGTTCACCATACCTCTCCTAACCTGTGTAGAATTTTTATAACATAAATGTCTCTTTAGAGAGTTGTTATTCTTAAAACTGAATCTAGGCTGTTCAACAATAGAACGAATATTATGATCAAGATGTAAAATAGACCAATTATTTTTAATGACTTGTATAATTTCACTAATGTCACTATTATAAAAAATGGACATAGGAAATGTCTCAATAGCAGTAGAGCCAGTACATCTTTCATTAACCAAAGGTGCTCTATGAGTAAAGTAAGGTTTACCCTGTCCCCTCCTATTCTCTTCAGTAAAATGAACAGCCTCATTAACTTATTTTTTCTTATAACCTCTATCGAGTAAATCCTGCTTGAAACAATTAATGTCTCTCTCATATAGAGTATCCTCATTATTCAGTCTGGAGATACGCATACATTGTCCTTTGGCTATATTTTTAAAAACATGTCCAGAATGCATACTATTATGTTGTAACAGCGTATTCTTTCTACAATTTTTCCTGAACAAAGTGGTAGTTAAACAACCAAAGGGATTAACTAAAATCTTGACATCTAAAAAATTTATCTCCATTACTGATGACTTATGTGTAAACGACAAAAATAATACTGTACTATCCAGAAAATATATGAATTCAGCCAGTTATTCACCTGTTCCACTCCAAACTAAAAAAAGGTCATCTACAAACCTTCTATAAAATGTAATATAGGAGGAAAAGGCAGAGCTAAAAACAAACTTCTCCTTCCATTGAGCCATTACAGTATTGGCGTAGCTATTGGCACAACTAGTGCCCATAGCTACACCAATTTTCTGCAAAAATAGCCATTTACTATACATGAAGACGTTGTTCTCTAATACAATCTTCAAAAATAGGCATATCAAATCAATAGTTACTGCATCATAGTCACTCTTGTCTGTAAGGAACTCTTTAACCATGCTTATACCACTATCATGTGGAATACATGTAAAGAGAGACACAATGTCTAAACTCTCCAAAAAATACTTCCCATCAAAATTCAACTCATTAGTAGACACAAACAAATCATCTAAGGATTGCTGAATATCCCTTAACACCTGACTTAGCACATTTAGAACCGGTCTTAACGTATTTTCTATGAAAATAGAAATTGGTTCCGTAACTCAACCCTTACCAGACACTATAGGTCTAAAAAGGGGTTTTACCAGACATTTATGGATCTTCGGTAATCCTTGGAATACCAGGATGCCAGGATACTCAACTATGAAATAATCAAATAATTCTTTTGAAATTAGCCCACTACAGAAACAGTCACTCAGGTTTGCATTTACCCTATCATGTAGTGAAGTAATATAGTCAAAATTAACTTCACTATATACACATGTATCATTCATTAACTCCATCATACTATCATAGTAAAACTGTGAATCCATGATGACGATGGAGCCACCTTTGTCAGCAGTTTTCACACTAAACTCAACATCACCCTGTAACTCTAACAAAGCCTGTCTTTCTTCGCTATTTAAATTACAAAAACTCTTTTTCATCCTCCCACCATTATAAGCGGCCATTAAATCTATCTCACATTTCTTTGAAAATGTTTCTAGCACAGGGTGCAACAACGGTTGAAACACACTAGGTCTTTTAAAAGCAGAACTCTGTCACATCATTGTTATCCGCAAACATAGTTTTAAACATGACATTTCTAACAAACTTCTTAATATCTATAATAGTTTCGCTTGGATTAGAACCCTGAGCAGGAATAAATGTTAAGCTATGGTCTAACATCGATAATTGTGCCAAAGTCAATTCTTTGCTTGAAATATTATAAATTACCAAATTATCGGATCTATCCACATTGCTTTCAAAGTCTGTGCTCTGCCATCCTCCATCAAAGGTTGCTGCTTTCTCCCTCGACTCTGGGGCCATGAATAGCGTGGCTTCTCTGTCTGGTGCATTGGAAGAGGTAAAGGGAGTGTCTCTGTGGGGCCAATCATATTTGTAGGTTTCGGTCGTACATCTTCCAGCTTGATTGAAGCAGCCAGGTTTAAAGGGGAACTAGTAGATGTACTAGGTGCAGTAGTCAAGTCTACACAAGCATTCCCTTCATTATTACCCTAATACCCGTAGTCCTCGGGGTATCACTTTATCTTATCTCCATATGTTTTCTGGATAGTACAGTATCATTCTTGTAATTTACACATAAGTCATCAGTAATGGAGACAGACATTTTAGATGTCAAGATTTTAGTAATTCCCTTCGGTCGTTTAACTACCGCTTTGTTCAGGAAAAATTGTAGAAAGAATACGCTGTTACAGTGTAACAGTATGCATTCTGGATATGTTTTTAAAAATATAGCCAAGGGACAATGTATGCGTATCTCCAGGCTGAATAATTAGGATACTCTATATGAGAGAGACATTAATTGTTTCAAGCAGGATTTACTCGACAGCGGTTTTAAGAAAAAAGAAGTTGATGAGGCTGTTTGTTTTACTAAAGAGAATAGGAGGGGAAGGGGTAAATCTTATTTTACTCATAGAGCACCTTTAGTTAATGAAAGATGTACTGGCTCTACTGCTGTTGAGACATTTCCTATGTCCATTTTTTTATAATAGTGACATTAATGAAATTATACAAGTCATTAAAAATAATTGGTCTATTTTACATCTTGATCATAATATTCGTTCTATTGTTGAACAGCCTCGATTCAGTTTTAAGAATAACAAGTCTCTAAAGAGACATTTATGGTATAAAAATTCTACACAGGTTAGGAGAGGTATGGTGAACACACCATCAATGTGTTGTTGCTCTAGATGTAATTTTTGCACATTTATAGATCCCTTTGTAGATTTTGTTCATCCTGTCACTAATAAAAAGTATTATTTTAAAGTAACTGTTGACTGTCGCAGCAAGAACTTGGTTTATTTAGCTAAGTGCAGGGCCTGTGATTGTTTTTATATAGGCAAGACCAATAGGTCCTTGGTAGAAAGAATGAGAGAACATGTATATAGTATGAACAGGTCTGATGAACACAATGCTTTAGCTAAACATTTCGTTGAATGTGGACATGAACATGTATTTGGGTTTAGAGTAGTGGAGATGGTGAATGCTGACATCGGAGGGGGTGATTTTAGGAATTTCACTGAAGAATGAGAGTTATCATGGGATATTAATATGCAGGCAGATAAATTTCCTGGTATTAATGGGAGAGCCTCTATTAAACTGGCTTTGAAAGCCAGAGGTCTCTTTAAATGAATGGGGATTGTTTTATTGTTTTATTGTATATGTATTTTTATTGGTCAATTTGTATTTTTGACTCATCATGAATGTACTATATATTTTACTTGAATTTTGTGATTTGTTGATGCACATTTATTGTGTGAAAGCGCTTACCTTGTTATACTGTCATTAAACCTGTGTTTTTTATGGTTATAGTCGTGCTTTGGTGCTGTTTTGTATTTAGTTATATTGTTATTGATATAATGAAAAAAGTGACAAATAAAAGGATGAATGGGCATTTTTTTCCGCTCCTAGATGCATTGAGCATGGTTCAGACAGAAACTAATGTTGTAGAAAAAATACGTTTTAACAAAGCTGTAGTTTTAACATATAATAAGCAGTTTCAAGTTATTGAGGACATTATTTACCATAACTGGAGTATTTTTAAGATTGAACCAGAGTATCATAACATCGTAGGAAATACCCCCAAATTTGTCTATAAAAAGGATGTTTGTTTTAAAGGTATGTTGGGAAAGGTAAAACAGGGAGACAAAATGGGGTGATGAAAAAATGTGGATATTGCCTACAATGTAGGTACATGATACAGACCAGTGAGATAAATATTCCTAATTATGGGTGATATATTAATAGAAAATATAACTGTGGTAGTAAAGCAGTTGTTTATTTAGCCCTGTGCACACAATGTCAAGGTTATTACATTGAAAAAACCATTAACACTTTCAGGAGCCGGGTATATCAGCATTGTTATGATATTAACAAGAAGGAAAGCAAAAATGCTTTGGCAGCACATATTATTGAAAATGATGGACATGATTTTTAGATTTGTTATAAATGATCAGGTTATTTTAGGGGATAGAGGTGGTCCTTTGAATGACTATTTAGAACAAAAGGAGCTTAAATAGCCCATGCAGACTAATGCCAGCAACTATCCAGGTTTAAATAGTCCAGTTTCCATTAACTCCATTTTAAGGTTAAAAAATTACTTTTATTTATAATGTTCATATGTAAAATTTGGGTATGCATTTTTTACATATTTATGTATTTTTTATTATGATATTGATGCATTTATATATGTTTATAAGCATAGTTTTGTACAGGTTTTAAAGTAGTTATAAATACACCTTTAAGGAGGTGGAATTAATTTAGGCTAATGGCTATTTCAATTATTAGGGGTTACTATAAACTGAGTAGGCTGGGTTTGAAAATGTATTCTGATGAAGTTTCTATTTGGGAAACGAAAAGTGCTTTAATAAAACTTCTTTGGAGTGGATTCTGGACTTGGTTCCTTTTGTGTGGATTTTCAACAAGTTCTTCATGGTGTTTTTTTTATCTGAGCCTTACGGACTCCAGATCTATGGTTTATTGAAGTGGCAGAGTAGTGCATTTTAGGCAATGTAGCATCTCTTTCAGAGCACTGTGACAAAGTAACATTTCTGAAATTCTGTGTTGCTAATGTTATTGTCTTAAAAATAAAGTTATATGAATTAACTGTACACACTTAGAAAATTATTTGGTTGTATTTATTCCAAAGCAGGCTACATGCTATTAAGTGACAGTTTACCAAAATTCAGTGCCCCTCCCAACCCCGAGTTCTCAGAAGCCTATGCGGAATTGTTCACAGAAACCCTGTACAACCATGTAAATGGCTGTGTAGAGGCTGCTGTACCTACTTAAAGTAAGCCCAAAACAAGTTCTAAAAAGAAACTGTCCTGGTAGACTCCTAACCGTAATTGGGTATATAACAAAAGGAAAAAAGTCATGGTTAAAATCGGGAACAGCAACTCCCATAATGATGGGAACTCTCTAAACTAAACAGAAAACTAAGTGGACTAATTAAGTCCAACAAGGCCAATTACAAGGTCATGATAGCCTCACAGGTTAAGGACAATCACAAAGCTTTCTACAGCTATGTCCAAAACCTCAAAGGCAGCACATATCAGTGTGCTGAACTGGTGGTCAGTGGTGCCACCTTCACTGAAAGGAGTGACAGAGAATTTGCTGGCAAACCTTAACCCCCACTCCCCTCACCTTCCCCCATGAAATGCATGCTAGCACCCTCCCCCCAGCTATTAACAGGGAGCAGGTCCTGGCAGTGCTTGCCATCTCCAAGGCTCAGTGGCTCCTGGCAATTACCTTGGATGCCTCCTAGATAGCTTAAAATATGACCTATCAGGACCACTTGAGTCACCTTTCAACTATAGCTTCAAAGCAGGCTTTCTACCACAAGAATGGAGGACTGCAACTGTATTTCCACTTCACAAGGGTAGGCCATCAACTGACCTTGGAAACTGCAGATCTGTTAGTTTGACAAGACTAATATGCAAACCATGGAACAAATTATCATGGAAATGATCAACAGAGACATAAGCAACCTTCAGATACTGGATCCAATCTAGTTTGGCTTTGTCAAGGGAAAGTCATGCCTACTAAACCTGGTGGACTTCTGTGAGAATGTCACCAAGCCAATGAATAAGAATAAAAAGGTACATATTGCCTACATGGAACTGGCTAAGGCATTCAGTAGAGTTCACCACTTGGATATAGTTGATAAACTCACCGAACTGGTCCTAAATCCTTGCATAACTTGCTGGATTAGCAGCTGGCTCACAGACAGGACCCAGGAGGTCAGGTTTGGTGATACCACTTCCACTAAGAGACTGGTCACCAGCAGGATACCTCAGGCCCCCTTGATGGAACTGCTCCTATTTGGCATCTACTTCTCAGTAGGATCACAGATGATTGCAAATTGGGAGCTATCACAGATTCCCCCATGACACAAACATCATTAAAACAGGGTCTGACAAAGACAGATGACTGGTGCAAAGTCATGGACTAAAACGCAATGCTAAGAAATGTATTATAGTGCCTTTTTGTCAAACTGCCACCCAGGTTAATTACTGCATTGATAAAGACACCCCTGAGAGTTGACCTGGTTGTCAGGGTTCTGGGATTATATGTAGACAGTAATCTGACCTTTGACCAGTATGTAGCCAAGGTAAAAAGAAGATCATCCTATGTCGCACAATTTATAAGTAGGAGAATGGCATCCAGATCCAGGGAGGTCATACTGCCACTTTATTCGGCCCTTATCAGACCCATGATTGAGTACAGTGCCCCTTTCAGCATGTACATCATCAGACATATGCAGTAGTTGGGAACGTCCACAACGGTTCCTTACCAGCATAATCCAGAGTATAAACGCATTGTCCTATACAGATTGCCTTAAAGCCCTTTCTCTACACTCTGTTTCCAACAGGTTACTGAGAGGTGATCTCTGTTTGGCTTACAAGGCATCCTCAGATCCAGCCCTGATGGACCTTTTGCACGTCTGAAAAATGAACATCATCAGAACCACTAGATCCAAGGATTTAAATTTTGCTTGTGATATAAAGACATGCTGGCAAGACAGATGTGTATCTCAGAGGATCCACATGCTCTGGACAGACTGCCCATCCATGTGAAGCAAAGTCCATCCCTAACCCTATTTAAGCGTAACCTTGACATATGAATGGGAAGTCAGAAATTCACTCCAGGTCTGACCCCCATGTCTGTGATAGACTGAGCCAAACAGTAATGCCCAAACTAACATACCTCCCCACATAACCTTTAGAAACTAACATATCCATTAATAATAAATGCCCATGATACATAGGGACACAACTGGGTTGGACTGCACGGCTTGATTTATAAAGGTCCTGGTGGTCATTAGCATAGTACATACCTATGAACCTAACAATATTTTGGAGCTGCTGCTTCAAATATCAACAGTTTTGTGACATATCATGGTACAAAGAATATATTATGGGTGGAGGGTATCAGTATATATAATTCATTCACTGCAATGGAGCTCGGGATGTTTGTACTCTAACTTCCAGTGATTGCATCCTGAGCTTTTTTGGCAAAATCAAGTTATGTCCTTACATTTCAAACAAATGTTTATATCTCTGAAATCATAGGGGTAACAGCGTAAGGATTGTAAATGTCAAAGTGTTCAGCACAAACACATCTTTACAATTCATTAGATTCTAGGTCTTAAACTGAATTTTCTAAGTCATAACAGGCTCAGTAAATATTAATTTTGTAATGTTCTGTAAACAACTTAAATGTAAACAACATATAATATCTCAGTAACTGCTCAAGCTACACATATACTGTCAGTAGCATTCTGTTTGTCCATCTGTGTGCATTCATATCTGGCTATGTCTGTGAGCTTTCATATGAGGCTGTGCAGCTCTGATTGTGTTACTTGGTTGTTGAGATATTTAGAAAAATATGACAAATATGAAAATGATGATACATAAATACGTGGTGCATGAACAACAATTAATATCCATTTAGCAGCACTAAACAGAGGTCAAATTTTAGTGCACTTGTAATGCCCATTGTGTAAACTTTGAAGATGTAATCTTTCAGTAGCTTGTATGTAGCATGGTTTGGAATTATTAATGCAAATATGAACAGGCTGTATTAGATGCCTACAGGTGTCAATGGGATGTGATTACAGAACCACCTGGAGACATCACTAGGCTGTAATGAGGTAAAGCCAAATGAAGCCTAGGCTGTAATAAGATAGAGTGATGTTAAAATGAAAATTTGAACTTGAAATGTTAACCTTGGATGTGTTAAACAATTGTCAGTGCAACAGAATTATCAGAGCCTTGGTAAAGAGAGATAGGTCCCTGGCTACAACTCACATGACTGTGATTTAATTAGTTTCCCCAACACTAAAACAGGGATTGGAAAGGAGTGAAGGAGCTGTGTGTACTCACATCTTCAAGGGAGAGGGGCTGGGCTGATGGCTGGGCAAATGCACTACATGCAAGTACTTCAGTGAGCACTGGGGAAGGTATAGAGGTATTTACTCCAATGAGGACAAGTACATCAGTGGGCTAATGCCACTTGCAGAAGTTTAGTGATAGTCCCATGCTGTTGCATTCTAACTACAGGAATACTAAGCATGAGTTTTGAACTGGAGTTTAATAGAAAATCTCCACTGCAAATGACAGTATCACTCCCAGTGCTCAACTTTTACCTCAGAGGGAACAGATGGGATGTAATGTTGTCACCAGAAGAGAAGTACAGGTTAATATGGCAGCTTGTAATAGGCATGATGATCGGGTATGGGCTCATGACCACAAAGAGAAAATAACTCCTGTGTGCAAGAAAGCTATTACTTTAGAACTCTGAGACAAAACTCATTATTGCAGAATAAAATTTAAAAAGAGCATTAGTCAAACTAATATAAATTTACCTTCCACACTGTGGAAATTTCAGTTTACTAATATCAACTGAATGTCAGGTGAATGTAGTTCCATATCAGAGCAACTATTTTTGGAATTCCTTCTTGGGAATACATTTACTGAGAATGTTAGGAAGCCTAGTCATGGATGAAACATTTTTTGGACTGGGCAACCTGAAATTACAATTAATTACTCTTTTATGTCCATATTATGCCCCCACTTGAACATTCTGACCATAGTTTTATCTCATTTACAGTATCATTTCATTAACCTCCTAATATTCATACTACATTTAAGAACTGTAGTAAGGCTATTTTTCTAATATTTACGGTACATATTAAGTAAAGAAATCTGCTGTTAATGACAGTGATGTTTACCTACCTTATATTACTTTGCAAATAAATTTGTCAGGACAGTATCATAGTCATTTTACCTGTATAGTAAGTAAACATCCTTGTAAAACTAAAAATTGAAACATACCATGCTGGGAGAATTAGTAAAAAATAGAAAAGTGGGATATTTAAAATATTAAGGACATACTAAGTCATAGAGAGTGCATTTATATTGAGTGGCATAAGCTGCAAACTAAAAATCATTAGAAGAAGCAAAAACGTTTATTTAACCAGCAGTCTGTGGCTGGGGATATGGTTATCATGGGATTTACTCTTGCCCAGAGTTGATCCTGAGGGCAAAGCTTTGTAGACGAAGTACTCGAGCCAAGAGGGATCTAATCCAACCGTGACCTATCATTTGTCATGGATTATTGCATACAATGATTAGAGACAGCTGCCTACCCCTCCTTCACCCCTATAAAGTCCCCCCTCCCATTATAATTGTCTATGTTAGGCAATACAGCTACACCTTTAAATTCTCACTCTGGCTTTTTAGAAGGAAAAATTGCTAGTGTGCAACCTAGAATTAACCCTTACTGGTCACTCCTTGTAGTTTGTGAATAGTCAACAGTAAGAGGAATCTCACCTGGTTATTTTTTTATTTCTGCTGCATTTCTCACCACTAGGCCAGGGTCTACCATGCTACGTTCACCCTTGCTGTGCTTGGGTTCACTCCGTTACCCCCAATTCTCACCCACCCCACTACACCTACATTAATTTTAACCTCGCCATACCCACCTCAACCAAATATCCAATCACAAACCATTTCCCTCTAATTTAACTAATTAACCACTCCCATAACCAGCCCCAAAACCTACCTCCCTCACAATGCATATATTCTCTTAATGCATTATATCCTTCATAGATCACTTAGGTTGACATCTGCATTATATGCCCTCAACACAACAATGTTCCTCTTTCACATATCTTTTCTCATCCTACTTACAACCCTCCATCTCACCACTTTCACAGTCTCATGATTATCAACATACATTCTCCCACCTACCCTTTCCCCTCACCACCTCAGATTTATTATACTAACATCTGTATAGCACCACACCTCTTTAATAGCACTAAATTAGAAATATTTTCATACAAATACATACACACAATAACTTCACCACAAGCAATGCATAAATACACTAGACCATCACCTAAACTCTTACACCCATGTTTTTTATAAAAAAACACAGTGACAGTTAAGTGATGACATACACCCAAACCCAAACCCAGAAACACCTCTAGCTTCCACCCCTTCACGAACATACCTCAAAAGGGCTCTGACATTCTGCTCATTAATATGAATCTTAGGAGTCTATTAAATAAAATACACAAGTTCCATGCTGCCCCCTCCCTGTACACCCCAACATAGCAGTCTTAACAGAAACTTGACTTAAACCCCACATAGACAGTAACAAAATCCTACCTCCTGGCTACAGCATCCATAGACTAGATAGAATACAAAAGCGAGGTGGAGGATTAACAGTAATATATAAAAATACACTAAATCTGGAGTGCCTACAAGTAACCCCCAGACCTAAATAACACTGAAATACTAGCCTCCCACCTCAAGGCGAACCCTAATAAACACATTGTCATACTATCAGTTTACATCCCTCATAGCAACAACCTATCTATAATTGAGAACCTACTCTCTTGTTCATCTACCACATTTAGCCAAGAAACCATAATAATAGGGGACTTCAATACTGACTGGCATACATGTTCCTCTGACAATCCCTCCAGCTACATAAACTTCCATGGTTTCACCCAGATGATACACTTATCTGCAAGGATAGACAACCATAGTAACAAGCAGTCAATTCTTTACTGGACACTAACCAATAAACCCTCACTTATCTATCACCTCAGGATCTCTCCCAGACAGCCTAAGTGACCACCTACCTACCTTCCTTTTTAGGCACTGTGACTGTCCCACTAAAAATGTAATATACAAACAAGTACACAACAAAATAAACTTCTCAGTAGATACTTTTAAATTGCTCCTCTGGAATTGTGACTGGTCCCCACTTACATATCTCCATCTAGACTCAGCTGTTCAGTATTTTAACAATAAATTCCTGGATATTCTAAATGATCAGGCTCCATTAGAAAGATCAGAACTAGATCTAACTACAGTCCTTGGGTTACTAAAGAAACCATACAATTACTAAAACAGAGACACAAACTCTGGGCCCAATACCAGGCTAACAAAAGCAAAGCTTCCTTTGAAAACTATCAGCAGTTAAGAAACAAATCCAAAAAACAAATCAGGAATGCTAAAGAAACTTTTCTACACCACAATCCAACACAAACACCAAAATCATCCACAAAAATTCTGGACTACTATTAAACAAATTCTACATCTAGGCCAATCCTCAACCCTAACCGCCACTACAACTAATTTTAAAGATAATGTAGCTACCCAATTCAGCTCATTCTTTACCAGTTCTATACTTTCACTCATAAAAAACAATAATAATGCTCCACTAGTCACTCCACCTGAAACCAGTGTTACCTTTACTACTCTCTACATGTCCAAACAAGTAAAGTAAACAAATTGTTAAACAAACTAAACCCCACATCACTAGCCACCAACCAGCTACCAAATGAATACCTCAAGCTAGCAGCTGATGCCATCTGTCACCCTGTCTCAGTCTTGATCAGTAGATCTATTTCTGAACAATACATCTCCAGGTTTTGGAAAATTTGCTATGTGAGCCCACTACGCAAATATGGCTCCTCAATAGAACTTTCTTATTATATACCAATATCCATTCTATCACCCCTTTCAAAAATTTTGGAGAAATGTATCCATTCTCAATTTTTGGACCATCTATTAACTAAAAAACAATTCCTAACATGGCTTTCGACCCATACACAGCACTACAACTGCCCTCTCAAGTTTCACTAACACTGTAAACCAACTCAGAAATGATGGGCAACTTGTCTCCTCTTTCTAGATATGTCTAAGGCATTTGACACACTATCCCACCAAAAGCTCTTAAATGAGCTTGCATGCTTTAACATATCACAACAAGCCCTCTCCTGGTTCCACAATTATCTATCTGATCAACAACAAGCTGTGAAATTGCAAAATTATCTCTCTTCCCTGCTACCTCTTACACTTGGTGTCCCACAATGCTCAATTCTAGGTCCACTCCTATTTTCTATCTTTACAAACAAACCTCACACCGCTACTAGCCTTGTTATTATCATCCAGTGCACAGATGACACCACTCTCATCTGTGCTGCACCCTCCTTACCACAACTTCAAGAAATTACCCAAAAATCATTTTTGCCATTTAATCCTACCTTCTCAACTATCAACTTATGCTAAATCCTAACAAAACCAAATTAATGCTCTTCCCCAATAACTATAACATGTCCAGTAATCACAGTCATCCCTGTAAGATCATTTCATCCAAGAACACATTAATGGAGCCAGTCTCACATACCAAGCTGCTAGGTGTCTCTATTGATAGCAGTTTGAGATTTGACAAATGTGTCATTTGTTATTAAAGAAAAACACATAAAATTTTAGGTTTTCTCCACAGAGTTAAGACTTGCCTCACCAGCACCTCCAGACAATCAATCACCAGGGCCCACCTTTTGTCTGCACTACTGTACAGCTCCAGTATATTCACAAACCATAGAAAATCTGACCTAAACAAGGTGGAGGCATGTTACCACAAAATCTCCAAATTCGCCGCAAACCTTCCTCACAGAACTCATCACTGTGTTGCTCTCCAACAACTAAAATGGCTAGAGATACCCATCCTTTTATCCTTCAACCAACTTACAATAACTCACTCTGTCATATATCAACCTGATAAATGCCCAGCCCTCCAAAACCTGGTACAAACCCACACCAATAACAGAAACTCTAAAATCTTCAGACAAATTCCAGCTAAAAGTCTCTAAATCTAATAACAGTTTTAGGGACTCTCTTTATTCAGATCATATCTCTAAATCATGGAATTCCATCCCTCAGTATATTCGTGACACAGTAACCCTGCCATGGTCAAAAAATTGCTCAAAACACATTAAAATACATCCCCAGGCTGAGGTGTATCATTTTTTACTATAGGTTTTGTTCACCTCTCCTCCAGCACTTTTCTTCTTCTGTACTTCTTTTCTTTTTACTTTTCAACCCAATCTCCCTTCTTAATCTGCCCAACTCTCTTCTACTGCTATATTTCTCATTATTTCTACCCTTCTGTCTTCTCTCCCACTATCATATTGTATATTCTCATGATACTATACCTCATCAGAATTTGCTGTATATCATGCACAGTGTTTGTTTGATGTTGACTGTGACTTTAATACTTTTATATTCATTTATTGAGCTTTGTATCAGGCTGGTATGCTCATTGTTGTATTCCCCAAACTTCATTATGCTCTTGTATTTCTGTATTCTTTCCTCCACAAATTTTGTATGATGATCCTGTTCTCTATTACCTAATTTTTTTTGTATAATCTGTTACTACTGTATTATTTAGTACTGTGTTTAAACTAGCAAATTTCTCTTTGCTCTGCTCTGCAACTGTTGCAATGCTATACCTATTTCAGAATTGTATTTAATGTTGAAGTTGCATTTTTTTTTTATTTTTATGAAATTTTTCTCCCCTGGGCCTCTGCTGAAAATGGGCTACTAGCCCAGACAGACCTCCCTGGTAAACACTTATCAAATAAACAAATATCAAATAAATAAAAATAAATTAGTAGTCTGTAATATTCGTTGTGTTCCTTTTTTGGGGGGAGGTGCTGTTCAATGCGTTTGCTGTTTTCATTTCCTATTTAGGATTGCTTCTTCATTGCTTCAGAATATCTAGTAATGAATTTATTTTATGCAAAGTGAAGTTTTCTGAAATTTTCAAAGCTTTTTAACTAGTTTTCTGGTCTTTTGATGTTTGTAGGTATTTTACCTTATATAACACAACAGGAGCAATGTCATTTAGTAAGACCATGGCTAACCATTGTAGCAGTGAATTTACAATAGAAAACAAACTGTATTAAGATATTCCCAGTTGCAAACATTATACATCACGTATATTCTTTTGTATATTTACCATCAATTCAACATTACACAATTCGATTAATTCCTGCCTTCACTTAAACCTCACCAAAATATTATTCTATATGTATTGATCCCACAATTTTCATTTTTACTATCTAATTGGCTCCTGTCCTTCTCTAAAGATTCCACTTCTAATTCTTTTATCTGTTACAATATTCAATAATTCAAATACATTTGGCTTAGACTTTGATTTCCTTTTCCTAATAATTGCCTTTTGGCAGCCGCCAGAATTAAACTTGATAAGGCCTTGCTATGTCTAGGCAATTCGCATACTGTTTCCCAGCTAAAACAACGTTCTTAGTTACACCCATTTGCTTACCCAGTATTTCTTGCAGAGTACTCTGCATGGAATTTTTGAAGTCTGCGGACTCGCTGCACTCCCAAAACATATGTTCCCAGTTTCCTGTTTCTTCCCCATCACACCTCCAACATTTGCCACCTACCTGAGGAAAAATTCTTTGTAGTTTTCTTGGGGTATAAAAATCCCTATGCAAACACCTTAAGCAAAAATCCTAAATCTTCTAGACTTTGCATATTTGGGAACCATACATATGCCCTCCCATTTTTCCTTGTGAATTGATTATCCAATCTCTCTTCCCAATCTTTTCTAACTTCTTCTGATTGATTCCTGTAGTTATTGTTCAGTATTTTTAGGCCCTACTAATTATCCCTTTTTAACAGCAACTTCTGTTTTGGATTCAGTAAAAAATTCTACCAGAGCAGGTTTTTCATTTAGGATTTCCTTCTCTCTTTCTCTTTGCCTGTACTCTGGGAAGACAGTCTCTAGCCTGCAGTCCAGATTTCTTCTTGGCCTCTTCCCATTGTATTACCTTTCCTTGTCTAGATATTTGCTCCCAATATGTTAATTCATTTGCCTGTTTTCTCCTGTAAATTCCAACCCCTCTTCCCTATACTCTGTACCCTTAATTGCAGTCACCCCTATTCGCACAGTTTCCTTTCTCCATTATTGTGTTGCTTAGTTCTAAGAATACTTTCAACAACATTATGAATATAATGTTTTTCAAGCTTTTTAAATTTCTCAAAATCTTTTGGGTTTCTAATACCATGACGGGAATGAACCCCGTTCCTAAGGCAAAGTACGATTAAAGTTCACAAAATTAGTATTGTTTCAATCTTTGATGTCAACTAGAAGTGCCCTTCGCAGTACCTGCAATGTGCCCAGTAATGACTCCTGCAGTTCGTACGGGATTACATTTATTGGTAACATATCTAAATACGATTGTTGATTATTTTTTATAAGACCTGTTGCTCCTACTACTATTGGGACTGTCTGTGTATCTTTCTTCCACATTGCTCTCGTTTCTGCCTGCAGATCCTGATATTTTATGACTTTGTGTCTCTCTGTATGCCAGACACTCTAGTCAGTGGGTGTGGCGATTTCAATGATTACTGCTACTTTTGTCTTCTTTTCATGGACCACTGTATCCGGTTTTCTAGAATCTATCTTTTGAACTGTTGATAATGGGTAATCCCATGTGATGTAAACTTCATAATTTTCTATGATGCTTTGTGGCTCATGTTTCCAGTGTTTTTCAGCCATTTCGATACCATAATGTTTGCAGAATCCCTAGTGCAATAGTCTTGCCACATTATTATGCCTTTCAGTATACAGTCCTTCTGCCATTAGTATGTCACAACCACCAGCGAGGTGTGCGACTGTTTCCAGTTCGGTTTTACATTTGTCTGTTTCTCCCACATGTCCAATAGACTTTGTAAACCCGCATGTACGTAACCCACTATCTTGGGCCACCAATATTAACCTTTCATCTCTTGGTTTAAATTTGCCTCTTCTTAACCACTCCTGCATTCGTTCCTGATCAACATGAGGTTTTCCAGAAGTTTTCTGTACTTGCAACTATATTTATGCGTTTTCCACATTTTTTGCCTTCTCATCTGGTCCTTCACTTATATATTCTTTCTTTTGTTTTTGGCACATTCAGTTGCTGCCTGATTTTTTTATCTAGTTCTGGTTTGATTTCCATTTCTGCTTGACGGTGATATGCTTCTGCTAAATTAAGCAGAGAAGTCATCTTAAGATTTATTCTCCTCATGTTTCAAAACTTATTTGGGTCTTGTGAGGTCAGCAAATATGTGTGGAGTCCCACGATTTCAGATCTATGCATGTAATCAACTTCAAGGAGGCCCATCCCTCCTTTGGAATGGGGAATATATAATCTTGGTATGCACTGATTTTTATAAATCATTTGGTGAGCATGAAGCATCCTTTTTGTTTTCCTGTCTAATCTATCCAACATGTTTTGGGGACAGTCAGTTACTCTAAAACCGTAAGTTAGGAAAGGAAGAGCAAATTGGTTTATAGATTGGATTTTGTTCCTAGATGTCGATGTTGTTTTCAGGATTAATTTAAGTCTTCTAAAGTATTCCTTACTAAGTTTTATTTGCATTTGTTCATGCTTTATTGTTGATCCTTCATCAGTTCCCAAATATTTATACACTCCCTGTTGCTCAAGTTCTTTTATATCACATTTTTGTCCCAAACTGACGTTTTCCTAGTGCTGCACTTTTCCTGTTTTAAAGGTTGCTTTTGCACATTTATCAAGACCAGATGACATTCTTGTATCATCTGAAAAAGTTTTGACAACTTGCAGTTGTGCTTTCAGTTCCTCTTCTGATGAGCTATACAGTTTTAAATCTTCGACAAAGAGAAGATGAGAATTCTTTACACTTTGTTGTTTTCTACAAGCCAAATTATAGCAATGGCCTAATCTGTTAAGTAGACAGCTTAATGGGTTAAGGGCAGGGCAGAATAGCAGTAGTGACAGAGTCACTTAGGAATATCCCCCTTTGAATTTTTATCACTGGGATAGTGATTTGTCTTTTATCATGGCTTAATTACAAAGTGGTCTGCCACTGTTTCATGGTCACTGTAATGTAGTCGATCAGTGTAGGGTATATCTTATACATTTTTAAGCACTCTTTTATCCATGAATGTGGGATACTATCAAATGCTTTTTTGTAGTCAATCCATGCCATACTTAGATTCTTCCCCTTTTTACAGTACTCCACTATGACTGCATTTAACAACAAATGATCTTTTGTTCCATATGACTTTATTGTATTGCCCTTTTGCTCTACTGCCATAATTGAGTTTTCTTCTAAATGACTGTAAACCGAGTCGGCATCACTTCCAGTGTATAGTTTATACGTCATCAGAAGGCAAGTTATTGGTGTATAATTTTTAGGGTAGCTTGCAGGTTCACTCTTAAGTCGGAGCATTGTTTTTCTTGTTGTTAGCCAGGTTGGTGTCTGTTCAGGGTGCGCATATAAATAGTTCTTACTCTTGGATAAACCTTTGTGCGAAGATGTTAATACTTTTAACCAAAGGTTAGGTACTGCATCTGGGCCTGGGGTTTTCCAATTAGAGGGTTTTCTTAATTTTGTTTCAATCTCTCTGGCTGTTACTTCATCCCATTTCATATCCTGTACCTTTAAACTTCTTATTCTTTCTTTTACTTCTATGCATTTAGCATCTTTGTCATGTTCCATAGGATCTTCATAGATAATTCTCCAAAATGTATTTATTTCTTCTTTTTGTGGTGGTATTTCAATTCCTTTTACCTTGTTTCCCAATTCTGTATAAAACTTTTTTGGGTCATCAATAAATTGTTTATTTTGTACTTTTCCTTTATATTTATCTACATATCTTCTAAGTTTTTTCACCTGTGCTGAGATTTTTAGTTTATTTGCGATAGTGCATGATAGATCCTGTCTGTTCTAATACTGTGCTTTGCGTTTATCAGGTCTATCTTTCTTAGTGTATTTGATGATCTGTTCCCTCTTCTGTAATCTTCTATCAGTGACACTTCTTGTCTTAATTGCTTTATAGTTTTCTCTATTCGATACTTCCATGATGGTGTTTGAATTCTCCCCTTCCTTTCCCTCACTACCGTGTGTTCTTGTGGTAGAACTTTATCAATTATTAATTTAGCTGAACAGTAATATATCCTGTTTACTTCTGTTATATCGCATGGGTCTCTATAGACAGTCCTAATTACTGTTTTCATTTGTTTTATCAAACTTCTGACTTTTTGGGTTTTATTGACCTTCTGCAGTCTATTTCTTTCATTGATCTTAAAATGTCTATCTATGTCTATTAAATCAAGCAACTCTTCTCTTGGCTCATTTTCTTCTAAACCGAGGGCACATTTTTTGTTTTCCATTTCCTGCAGGCATTCTATAAAAAGTTCTATAGCATCTTCCTGTGGCACATTCTCTTTAATTTCATCCTGTGCCATCTGTTGCTCTGTCATATGGAAACTCACTGGCTTATCACTCCTCAACATTGACTGCATCAGAGTTTCCACAATTTCCTTATCCTTCCCTTGCTGTCCAGCTTCAAGTGAACTTTTATACTGCTTTCTTGTGAAGGCTCCAAAAATATCTTCATATGGCACCTGACCAAATACTTCCCATTCCACTGGTTCAGTGTGACTGTTGTCATTCTCCTTAAAGATCTGCATCCAAAATCCCATTCTGTCTTGGACTTCCAAGATGGCTGCACACTGATCAGCAGCTTAACTTCAGCTCTCCCCGTCAAAAATAGAAACTGAGAAATAACAGCCAGTGATATTGTCAGCTTGAGTAAAATTCCTTTACTGGCTAGTAAGTAGACTGCCTAGATGCCAGCAAAAGAAGAAACTAAGACAGCCTGGAAGAAAACACTGACTGGGAAGAATCTTGCAGCTATTCAGCAAAAAGCAGTTTAAGTTCCAGTGTGGTGCAAGAAAAGGCTACCAGCAATAGAATGGAAAAATAAGTCAAATATTCTCAGAGTTGATTAAAATAAACAAAACACTGAAGGAGTATATCAACTCAAATAGCTGAAAAAATGGAAGAAGCTTTAAACAGATATTCAGATGAGCTGATAAAACTGCAAAAATCAGAGGATGAAATGAAGAAAAGGATGACTGAGTATGAGGCTGCTCAAGAAGAGTTGTTTTAAAAATGGTAGCGTTAGAGGACAGAGCACATAGGGAACATCCATTTTAAGAAAGCACAAATAAGCAACTGGACTGGTATTCCACAGCAGAACTGTTAATTGAAAAGGGACACCATGTGTATGCTCCAAATCTGGCCAGAAGAAAGCAGCCAAGAACTTTATTGGTAAAGATGCAAACCTAGCCAACAGAAAGAGTTGATCCTGACAAAACTGTGGCCAAAGAGCAAATGATTAAAAATAGAAGCAGTAGAGTGTCTGTGGAAAAGAATTATTCACTGTACATCATTCAAAAGAGAAGCAAATATATTCCAGTAATCAGGGAATGTTGAGAGGCAGGTGTGAGGTTCAAGCTGTTGTGTCCATCTGTCTTCATAATATTTTTTCCTGGAGGATCAAAAGTAATTTTTTAATGCAGAACAGGCTAAGGAGGAAATGCAAAAGTCTGTGCAACAACAAAGTGAGCCATCAAGCAGAAGGGGGCCCTGCTTCTCATTCTTCTGATAACAAAGTACACACAGAGACTTTGCCAACGAAACCTTTCCACTGTTGCAAAGTATTTGACCAAAAGAATCAAAAGTACCTTGGAACTGAACTGGAGTCTGGAGTTGGGAGATGGAGTTGAGCAGAAAGAAGACCAGTGACACTGAAATTAGTGAATAAATGTGAGACAGCAGAGCACCAGTCACATTTGTGAAATATGTCTGTGTAAGAATAAGTGGAAAGAGTGGATATTTGTTGACTTTGTCAAATTTGTGGGAACTGAAAAATATTTGCCTTACTTCATGTCATTAACGTTTGGAAAGATTCTGAGAAGAGGGAAAGAAAAAGGAAAAATATAACTGTAAGTAAACCGTTTCTGTTCTTAACATTTCTCTGAAACCTCACATAATATACATTGTTCATTTTATAGTGAAGTGTTTTAGTTGATCTTGTGTGTGATAAAGTTACTAAAGTAAACATATGCCTTTTTTCTTCTTCCTCTTTTCTTTCTTTCTTCTTCTTTGGAATTAAAAAAATATATGCATTACAGACAAAATGTTAGGCAAAAACATGTCTACATTAATAGGCTGTAATTTGGGGTTGTTCAGGTGGGGGGGGGGGTTGCGTGGAAAAGTTCACAGATCATAATATATGTAAAACTGATATGTTTTCTTACTTTTGAATAGGTGAATGTTTGGAATAAGACCCTTGGCGTAATCCAGTTCATGTGTGGGTAAACAGTTTATAGCTATAGCCTTGGTTTTATATTCATTCATTTTAAATCCAGAAAAGACTTGAAACTTGTCACAAGATGTTCCACAACACTTGAGATGTCATTTTCTGGTTTCATCAAGTGCAAAGTAATATCATCTGCAAATAAAGCCAAATTGTCTTGATTACCATGCCATTTTTATCCTTCAGTTTGAGTCCCTTGTTTGCATTGCAATGGCTCTAAATATAATACAGATAACAAAGGGGAAAGATGACACCCCTGCCCTGTTCCTCTCTTCAGACACAACTTGTCAGAAAAGAAATCTCCCACGTTAAATTTTGCCTCTGATCCCTCATATATCCTGCTAATTTACCTAATTATTGTATCAAGGAATGCAAATACTTCCATTGCCCTACTCATAAAATTCCAGGTTACTATGTCAAATCATTTCTTTGCATCAACAACCACTGACAACAGGGATATTTTCTTATACTCTCCTTCCCTCGGGATCATCATTGTTCAATTAATGTTGAAATGTTTGCCTCCCCTCTACAAAATACATTGATCCATATATGTCAGTTTTGGCAGCACCTTTGTCATTCTTTTAGCTATTATAGATGTAAACACTTTATAATCATGGTATAAAATTAAAATGGGCTTATATTAAGCTGGGTCTGATGGGTCTTTACTGTCTTTAGGTATTACAGCCACCACTGCTTTCTTCTAGAATGCTAGTGCTTCCCCTCTTTTTAAAATACTGTTTAACAAAATCTTCCAGATCTTTATCACTTTTTCCTCCTAGCTTTCAAACCTTCACTGGAATACCATCTGTTTGTGAAGACTTTCAGTAGATTGATTGTTTTTATCTCATCTCCTCCTATCTTGCATGTTAATTGTTGAACCTCATCTACCGCTAACCTTGGCATAGTTAAGTCTTCCATAAATATTTCCATTTGGGTGCTTTTTCTTGATTTCCACATTTTTGTGCTTTATACACATTTTCATAAAATTTCTGAAATATCTATAATATATCTACAGGATGTCTGGTTATTTTTCTTGTTATAGGCCCTCTAAGTTTGGCAACATCTCTATCCACATTCTGCTGCATAAATGTTTGTTTTAAAAGTTTCTATGTTGTAGAATTATTATAAAAAAAAATAAATAAAAAAATCTATTTTTATTTTTATTTCTATTCTCTTCTTAAACTCCCACTTTCATTTTATCCCACTCACTAGCTATAACTTCTGAAAAAAATCTATCTTCCGTAATAACTCTTGAGTAATTTCCACTACACATTCCTTAAATTCCACTCTTTTTAGCAAGTAGGTGGGGAAGTGTTGGTGTCTCATTTTTACTTCATTACCCTGAATTTTTGTCTTAGTTGTTATTAGCGCATGATCTGAAATAGTTATTGGATATGTGTTGAAGCTTTCAATTAAATGCATATTTTCCTGTGAAATATAATTTCTTTCTAGTCTAGCCCCGTTATTGTACTTTACGGAATAATATGTAATTTCTTGCGAGTTCCTTCTACTGAATTCACATCTTCCATATTAAGTGTTTTTATAATTTATTTCAGAACTCTACCCTCTTTTGTTATATGTTTATTTCTTGGTCCCCCAGACACATCCTCATTGCTGCAAATCAAATTCCAGTTACTACCTACTTTCCCTGCTGAAAGCTGATCATTTCTGTCTACATTTTCTTAAGCTCCATAATAGTAGTTTTAGGCGCAATATAAATACATGCTCCGTACCTCTTCTCCCTTTCCAGTAGCCTCTGACTACTACAAATCTACCATTACTATGCTGTTTTTCTTGCTCTATCACTATTGGACCTCCTATAACAATTAGTATAAGTACTCACCTTTTCCTTTATCCTGGATGCTCTTCTAAATATCCCTCCTGAAATCCTTTCTTTATCAAATTCACATGCTTATTTCTTTCCAGGTATGTTTCCTGTAGTATTGCTATTTGCACTCTGTATTTCTTAATATAATTCAGTACTCTTTTCTTTCTGTCTTACCTGTGAGACCATTTGCATTCCAAAATAATATGTTTAATGTAGCCATTGTAATAAGCAGTTATTATTGTATTATTGCTAATATATATATATATATATATATATATATATATATATATATATACACATATCACATTTTTTTAAAATGTCTATTTCCAGCTTTTATGTTACATACACCCACTAATGTTTGGCAGGTTTCAGTTGTTTCTAGTCATCTCCATTTGAACTTGTGTCACATTTTATAAAACATTTTGTTTTAATTAAAACCCTCAAATAAAAAAAAAAACACACACCCATAACACCTGCATAACGTATTAAATTAAAACAAATCCACAAAACTATGTATATCTTCAAATAATGAAGTTTAACCCCCCTGACAGAAACACTCGTCCAAAATTGACAGCTGCTCAAATGGGCAAAATCTAACAGAAAATTAAGATTATCCATGCTAAGACTGTTTTAAAGTTTTTTTAAACAAAATGGCTACAGTATATGTGCCCCATTTTACAACTCGAACAGTGGCAAACAAAAGCCTTGAATAAAGACAGTGCTACTAGCAGCATGAGCCAGATTGACATCCCTGGAGTTTCCATTGAGAATGTCTCTCACCTCCCTCCAAGTAAAACTACTGACTATTCTTTTCAGACAGATACTGGTTTTGTGTCTCCTGTAGGGCTACAGGTGTGTATAGTTGTAATTCAAATTGTCATTAACAAATATGTGTACCCTTGGCTTGGCAAGCATTGTTGGCAAATTCTCTGAGCATTGTTTGTTACAAATTCTGCTTGATACTGAAATATAGTCACCAGCTTTGTATTAGCTTCAATGCATTTTTTTCTAGATGATCATTCATGCCTCACATGCCTGCTATATTTCTGTGAGCTATTTATATCTGCTAATGTTAGTCTTCCTTAGGGGTGATATGTGTGGATCTGAAAAAAAAATTCTCCTTTATTTCCTGTGAGACTTTGTATAGAAATAAATATATCTTAATATATAATAAACTGTATTATTAAATAGCTGCCAAATAGAATGCAACATGTTTGTATTAAGGGGGCGTTTTCTTACTAGAAATCAAGCAGCAAAAGAGTGCTAGTTGGCTTGTCTTTGGTCTTTTCTAAAAATTTTATGTTCCTTCCAGTTTGCAAGTCAATTTGGTACATCAAGTTTGCCACAGATGACAAACTTGGTAAGACTATTACATCACAATATGATGTCATGTTATAACAGAACTTAAACACCAAAATAATTGACTGCGTGTCTTTTAAACTTTGCCCTTATGTAACTAAATGTGCTGTTATTAAGATTGTAAAGTCATCCATTGCTGCTGTTCTTAAAATGCTACATCAACCAGTACCAGCTTTAGTGAACTATAAAGATAATGAATGTCTAGTGACTGACTGGCTAACTTTCAGTTTGAATGTAGCCAACATCACTAGTGAAGTCAATGGAATTATTACATGTTCTTTTAGTTTTTCTTAGTTTCATAGCTAAGTACCAGTCCAGCTACTCTTGTGGGCTATTTTAAGCATAGCCAAATTCCCTTTTGGTGTTTGAATTACCCTTTCCCATTTGATGTTAAATTGGTCTTACCCATTATGTGGTCAATAATTATATGCTACCCCTAGTGAGAATAATTGGGATCATACCATAGATAATATGAGTGGATCCATGCATGGGATAAAACATTTAGGAGCTGCCTCTGTCCATTAGTACAGGGGGAAGTGCTGGGGTAAATTTGCTGTTTCAAAACAATGGATCAAAGTTGCACTTGGATATGAACAGGGATGAGCTTTGTTTGGGGAGTCTGTTCCAGAGCAGTGGTATTCTCTGTGAGATAATGCTGCCCCCCAAAACATTCTGTTGATGTTGCAGATGAGGTCTAGTTCTCTAGACCAAGTATTTCTGATGCTGTTTGGCTTGCTAATGTAATCTGATCTTCCCTGATCTTCACTGGAGATAATTTGGTCCAATTTAGCTTACAGTGCAGTTGAGTGTTCCATAGTTATAACTGCAGAATTTATTAAACTTGAATTCATTCAAAGGAACGTCATGAAAATATTACCCAATATATCAAATTGTTCCTATAAAAATATCTACCCATATTAAATATGTATAGTTTGATGTATTCTTTGTTGAGAGGAGTGCTGATTCTTGGCTTTGAAACATAATGCTATCTGTGTGAGCCACTACTTAGCTTTCATGTATAAGTACCAGTTAGAAGCACGATCTTAAGTACTTTGTGCATGGTATTCATGAAAGTAGGAATCTGTGAAACAGTATTTGCAGGCAAAATTGAATACAGTATTGTTTTGATTTGGGTCAGAGCCCCTTGAACACCTCTTGTGGAGTGACATACCAGTATACCCTGTACTGTTTATAATCAGCTCTGAAATCAAAGCATCTTAGTGTAAGACTTAACTTTGAAAACTGCAGTGATCTTAAACTGAAAGGACAGTTTTCAGTAAAACATTCATTGTCAGCATGTGCGTAATCATATTCATTGGCATAGGATTCATTAAAGTACACTTAATATATAAACCTAAACAGTTCTAGCCATCAAACTAGCACAGAAGCATAAATGGATAAAGCCCTGACTACAGTCCAGGTGAGCTAAGTTTGATTACTAGCTCAGGTGTATGAGGCATTTATGATGAAGGACTGGATTTCCCATCCTGTGGGGCAGGGAGTGCATTTGGGCAGACCTCACAGTTGAGCCTAGCATAGGGTGGGGATGCATATAGGGGCATTGTCCTAAAGAAAAATAGGTGGGAGACATTGGCTGAGTCATGGAGGGGGGGATAATATGCTAGGTTGTTTCTATTGCAGGTCCATTCCTGGATGGCAACAGGTGTGCATAGAGGAGGAACATTAGGGCCTAAAGAGAAGAACACTCATAAGCAACAATATAGTTTGTACCAGGAGCCTCAGTTTCCTCACCTACCCTGAGCACAGGTCAGAGCTGGGGTTGGAAGGAGTGCCTGGTAAACTCAGAGGACAAAGAGAGGCCCTTGGCAGAGCTGATGGTCAGTAAGAGGAGGAAACAAAACCTGTCCCTCCCATTACTGTTGTATGTTCTCAGTGCGGGTAGTAGCTACACATATGAAGACAATACAGTGAACTGAGAATTCCAGAAAACATTATCTGATGTTGTCAATTTTCGTTCATTCCTCAACATATGAATTTGTAACCGATCCTTGGATCCTACTCTGCTGATGTTTCACAGCTCATGAATACTACAAGCTCTTGAGCTCCTCCCTTACCCACAATGCAGCAGTCCTCCTCATTCCCCAAATCCCGATTGCTGCCATTGTGAATGGACGTGTTCACTACAGCTCTCGAGTGTGCTTTGTGAAAAATAATAAGTTGTTATATTTTTTTTGCTTATAGCTTTCAAACTATTGTTTGTTAAACTATTATTTGTTATCTTCCCTTTATCTGCTCATATAACTCCACCAGTTCTGGCTCCTTCTCTGATCCAATCCTTCAGTTTTGGAGCTCTTTGATTGAGACTCCTGAAGCCATGTGTTTCATATCTGAAGATGCCTCGATCCGATGTCTTCTCTGAGCATGCCGGCCCCAAGCATGTTGGAGCCGGACAGCTCTCGAACCTGAAGCTTCTTTGCTGGATCCGAAGGGTTAGAGTCAACTTCAAAGTAATCATAGCCATCTCTGCCCCTCGCAGTCTCGGCATTTGATAGCTCAGCTCCTACTCTTGCCTTGGGTTTGGTGTCTTCGGGTCTTTGGGAGCTGTCGGTCCAGAGGCATGCCTTCATGGCACAGACTGGTTTTCTTCTCCCCGGGGCATTCTGCCTTTGAGGTGATAGAGAGAGAGAGAGAGTATTTTCTTCTAGAGATCAGATGGCTTCCCCCCCTCAAATCTTCCCTCATATCCACAGGGGCAGCCAGCCCAAAGTCTCCAGGTGACCCCACAGGGCATATTGACCTCTTCTGATATTTCTCCGGAAGATCCCAACAAAGAAGTCCCTAGGAAGAAGAAGTGCAAGAGGAGGCACTTGGACTCCCATCAAGAGTCAGTTACAGAAGATACTGATTTTGATGAAGGGGAAGAGTCTCCAAGATAACCATGTGATGACGTCTCATTTGGAGACATTTTAGAGAGCCTGAAACAGAGGGGTGGGTGGTCTACCAGCAGCCCTTCTCAAGAGGAATCTGTATTCCTGGAGGCAATTCGTATTGGTCCCTCTACTTCCTGGGTAACTCCACCTGTTGATGAGCTCATTGATGTGATCTCTCAGTGGGCATGGAAGGAACCAAATTCTGTAGAGCTGATCCCCAAGAGATCAGATAGGATCCTGGTACCACCAAAGGGAAGGGAATTTTGGAACATAGAAGCACCAATGGATGCTATGGCAGCCACCAAAAAAGAACTTGCAGAACAGAGTTCTTCTGTTCACCCCCCTAATAGGAAGTCTAGGGCGCTGGACATATTCTAGAAGTCTGTGTATACATCAGGAACTTTTGCTCTCAGGTTCCTGAATTATTTGGCACACTTTACCAGATCACAAAGGGATTTGTTCAAGGAACGCTCAAAATCCCTCTTGGGGACTAGTACTTGCTGAGACAGAGTCTTCTTTTGCTTCACAGTTAGTGACTCTTCAGTGTATTTCAAACTCCTCTATGAGGCTTATTTCACATGCATCTGAAGGAGCCTCAAGAGCAGTGGTTTCAGGAATTTCCATCAGGAGGCATGCCTGAATGCATCTGTGTGACTTCGCAGAGCCCTTCAAGTGATCCTTTGTCAGTGCTCCCATTGATGGAAGTTCATTGTTTGACACTAAAGTGAAAGACACACTTTCCAGGTGTAAGAAAGATAAGACCTTGTCTGCTGTGGGCATACATTTTTTGACCCCTCAAAGAACATTTTCCAGGAATCAACAAGGTGGTTGAAAGATTTGGTTCAGGAAATCCCAGGGTCCATTCCATGATCATGTAGAGAGAGTTCCTGTAGGGCTAGGGGGAATTCAAATGGGAGACGCTGCCCACGTGGCAGAAGAGGAGTGACAAAAAACAGAGTCCCGAGATTTTTTCATTTAGAGACCCTATCAGCACTCCTGAAAGAGGCCTGATTGCCCACCTGTGGAGGCAGTGGGGAATCCCTTATCCTTGCACCAGAGCGGCTGACTAGATATAACAAAAGATACTTGGGTGTGGAGGATTATTTCCAGAGGCTATATAATTCCCCTTTCCTTACCTCCACCGTTACAGAACAAAATTACTGATGTTCCACCCAGTCAGAGGAAAATGGCAGCTTTACAAATTTAAAAGTTTTTAGAAAAAAGAGTCTTCCAAGAGGTCCCCCGGACCAGAGAGGGTCAAAAACTTACGATTCTTTTAGTGCTAAAGAAAACAGGGGACTGGAGACCAGCCTTAGATCTCACCATTCTTAACAAGTCAGTTAAGCGTACCGAGTGCCGGATGGTCATGGTTCAGTCCATTTTATCCTTCCTGTACAAGGATGACTAGATGTGCTCAATAGACCTCCAGAATGCGTACTATCACATAAAGATGAACAGATGGTCCAGGAGATGCCTACATTTCCAGCTGGGTGCCAGCCACTACCACTTCAGAGTACTGCCCATTGGTCTCACCATGACTCCCAGGGTGTTCACCAAATGCATGGCAGTAGTAGCAGCTCACTTCAGACTGCAGGGATTCCAAGTATTTCTGTATCTAGGCAACTGGCTCCTAACTGCTTTGACCAAGTATCTGCTGATAGCAGCATGAAACTATGTACTTCAGATTTGTTCCAATCTAGGCATTACAGTCAACCACAACAAATCTCAGCGTCAGCTGTCTCAGACATTAGAATTCATAGGGACCATTTTCAACACGTCTATGACAGCATCTCTCCCTTTACCAAGAGTTCAAACTATTCATTTTCAAGTCAGAATGCTGCTCAGGAAATCAGTATTGCTAGCCTGAAAGATATTACAGACCCTGGGATTGATGTCCGCAGCAGTTTTACTACTTCCACTAGCAAGATTCTTCTTCTTCTTCTTCTTTCGGCTTTTCCCGGTTAGGGGTCGCCACAGCGGATCACCTGTCCGCTCATGATTGGCAGTGGAGTTTTACAGTGTCGAGTTGCCAGCCCAGCGCCCAACCTTCCACAGAAGGCACACACACACACACACACACACACACACACACACACACACACACACACACACACACACACACACACACAAACACACAAACACACACACACACAAGATACCACATGAGAATTCTCCAGTGGATGTTAGCAACCCAGTGGTACATTTTACATCAACCTATGTACACCAAAATCAGCATAACTCAGGCCTGCAAAAAGTACCTTTGGTGGTGGATTATTTCAGATTAGATGTCGTGGGGTCGTCCATTTATCCTCTGCTAGCCCAAGGCCATAGTGACCATGGACACTTCCTAGATTGGATGGGGGGGCATTTCTTGAGGAAGACTGTTTAAGGCACATGATCCCCTGCAGAGGCCAACTTGCATATCAGTGTGCTGGAAATGACAGCAGTGCACCTAGCATTGCAGGTGTTCTAAGACTCTTTCCCTTCAAGAACTATTGCGATTCAAATGGACAGTATGTCTGTAGTATGATACACCAACAAGCAAGGAGGAACTGTATCTTTCCCCTTGTGCCAAGAAGATATAAGAGTGTGGCAATGGGTGATCTCTTCAAATCGATTTCTGATAGTGACACACATACCAGGGAAGTCCAACATGATTGAGCAGGTCCACTTTATTACCTCACGAGTGGTCTCCCAACACAGACGTGGTAGAAATGATATTCCGCCAATGTGGCCAGCCGTGCTGTGACCTATTTGCATCTCCCCTAAACAACAAATGCAGCAGGTTCTTTGCCCTAATCCCTTCACCAGGGGAGTCACCGAGAGATACTCTCCTTCACGACTGGCCCCCAGATCACCTCTGTGCTTATCCCCCAAACCTCTTAATCCTCAAATTCCTACAGAAAGCATCTTGATTGAAGAGCAAAGTCATCCTCTTTGCCTCGTATTGGCCTCAACAGATTTGGCTTGCCTTCCTTTGGTCTCATGTAGTTTACCCACCGTGGATTCTGGTTCCAATTTCAAACCTTCTGTCTCACCCAACAGACATGACTCACCTGGACATCTTGACCCTAAAGCTGACCATATAATTATGTCAAGAATCTAAATGGCAATGCTCAGATCTGCTCTGAGCTACAACAGAATGGCGTTAACTATACTAATTCCAAGGATATTGCCAATATCCTGGCAGATCGATTTAGTGCCAACTTCACCCCCCTCTCACCCCCTAAAGGGCCCATCTCAATACCAAAAGATTGCCAAATTCTGTTAATCACGGCTATACAGGTAGAAACCGCACTCTCCAAAGCTAAGAATACAACATCCATGGGACCAGATGACATCCCGGGCTGTGTACTACATGAACTACAAAATGAACTGGCACCTCACCTAATTGTCATGTTTAATCATAGCCTCACCTCAGGCTTCGTGCCCACTGAGTGGCACACAGCTACAGTTATCCCACACCACAAGGGGGATACAACTTGGGTCCTGGGAAGTACCGTCCCATCAGTCTGACGAGCCTGATCTGCAAGAGCATGGAACGCATTATCATGAAACTTATAAACAAAGACATTGGCAAACTTCAAACACTGGACCCCACCCAGTTTGGGTTCGTGAAGGGTCGATCTTGTCTCCTGAACCTGATTGACTTCTTCGAATCAGTCTCCAGAGCTGTGGAAGAGGGTAAGGTGGTCCACACAGCCTATCTGGACCTCGCCAGGGCCTTTGACACCATCCCCCACTCTGGAATCATAGATAAACTTACTAAGCTGGGCATAAATCCCTACATCACTCGATGGGTTGCCAACTGGCTTACTGACAGAACCCACACTGTAAAAGTAGCCGACTCCAAATCCAGCTCCAGACAAGTGACAAGTGGAGTACCTCAGGGTTCAGTCCTGGGACCGCTCTTATTTGGCATCTACTTCTCTGAAGTACAGGCCATCACTAAGGGACTCTGGCTAACAAAGTTCACAGATGACTGCAAGCTGGGAGCCATTACTGAATACCCAAATGATGTGGATATTCTACAAAAGGGCCTTACAGAAACAGATGCTTGGTGCCAGAGCCATGGGCCCAAGCTTAACGCCAAGAACTATATAGTTATCCCCTTTGGGAAAAAACATGTACTAATGAATTACCACATAGGTGGCAGTACACTAAACACCGAAAGTGTGATGAGAGACTTAGGGACACAGGTGGACAGTGGTCTTACCTTCGATAACCACATTGCCACAACAGTCAGGAAATCCTTCTATGTGGCACACCTCATCACTAAGGGCTTTTCATCCAGAAAAAAGGAGGTCATTGTCCCACTGTACTCATCCCTCATTAGACCCATTATAGAGTACAACACCCCATTTGGTATGTACCTCACAAGACATCTGCAACAGCTGGAAAGGCCATAGAAATACCTCACTAAAAGAATCACAGGCCTAAAGGAGATGCCATATGCTGACCATCTAAAAAAACTCCAGCTATACTCTGTGGAATATCGTCTACTCAGAGGTGATCTCTGCTTAACATACAAGGCCATGTCAAACCCTGAGCTGTTGGACATGCTCCACTTAAAGAAATCCCAATCCCTCAGAGCCACAGCATCTAAAGCTTGTCATCACAATGAACAAAACATTCTCAAGGGATAGGTTCCTGACCCAGAGACTCCCCATACTCTGGAATAGACTGCCCATACATGTCAAGCAGAGCGCCTCCTTGGCCCTCTTCAAAAGGAACCTTGATGATTGGATGGGAGATAGAAAATTCACCCCGGAGATCATGTCAGTCACCCTGCTCGACAGGGGTCCGGGGAAGTAAATATTGTGGGAAGAAATATCCAGGGAATTGTTATGGCTAGGCTTGTATAGGTCCTAGGGCCGATAGCCTAGTACCAACCTATGAAGCTATGAACATGGTTTCTCCAATCCCATTGATAGCCAGACAACCAGTGCTCTCTTCTCCAGTGTGCCACATTCTTTTTTCTTCCCATAAACTTTCCATTAGGAAGATTTACAAGAGCAAATGGAAAATATTTGTCCTTTGGGCACAAAAACAATAAATGTACCCTTTTTTCAGCACCAGTATATAACATTTTTAATTCCTGGCTTCTGTCTTTAAAGATGGGACTACCTCTATGGTTAAGGTACAGTTGAATGCCATTTCCAGTTCTCATATTGGAGTTGATAATTCTTCTTTGGCTTCTTCATGTCTTTGTAAAGCCTTTATAAAAGGAGCCTTTCTACTCAAACCACCTTTCAAGGACCCTAGCACTGTGCGATCTGAATTTAATGTTACAGGTCCTAAGTCAGAATCCATTTGAAGCAGCTGCAAAGTGTGAATTGCAATATCTGACTTGGAATATTACATTTCTCATAATCATAACATCAGCAAGAAGAGTTTCAGAACTTCAAACTTTATATTCTAGGCCTCCCTATTTAGTTTTTCATAAAGACCAAATATCCGTAAGAATCAGTCCTTCTTTCCTTCCTTAGTTGGTGTCAGGATCTAACATCAATCAAACTATTAACCTTCCCATAATCTTTCCAAATTTTTCAAACATAGGTGAATACATTTTGCATTTACTAGATATTCACAGAAAATTAAATTTTTTTATCTTCACAGATGAGGTAAATTTAGAAAATCAGATTGATTATCTGTATCCTTTTCAGAAAGTAGAGTGGGTCAACCAGTTTCGAAAGTAACTTTATCAAAATGGGTGACAGATTGCATTTCCTTTGTCTATAAAAAGTTTGGTCTGGCTTTGCCAAAGCCTTTAAGAGCACATTTAAAAAAGGTCCATGGCAACTTCATAAGCTTTAACCAGGACTTCCATGGACGATATTTGTGCAGCTGTGACTTGGGTTAATCCTCATACCTTTATTACTCATTACAAATTGGATCTGGTCTTAAGGGGAAGAGCGGCCTTCGGCTCTACAATACTCAGGAATATCCTTCCTTAGATTTCACCTGGGATTCAGTAGCTGGGAACTCTGTCATATATGCTGAGGAATGAATGAAAATTGACAACATCAGATAAAGACGTTATTGTACTCACCATAACTTTCCATCTGTGTTGTCCATTTTCATTCTTCCTTAACTCCCCTCCCTCCGGCTCCCTACCCCTCTCCTCTTGAGAACTTCTGGAAGAATGAGAGAACTTTAAAGGAACCAACGTTTCTCCTATTTGAGCTCGAAATAGTGACTTTCCTTCTTAGAGCTATAAATTTATTCCAGCAGACAGTAAGAGGCTGCAAACAAGATCTGGGGAATGAGGGGGACTGCTGCATTGTGGGTAAGGGAGGAGCTCGAGAGCTTGTAGTATCCATGAGCTGTGAAACAGCGGCTGAATTAGATCTGAGGATTGGATCTGAACCCATATCTTGAGTAAGAATGAAAATGAACAACACAGATGGGATGTTATGGTGAGTACATAACTTCTGTTTTTTTAAGGTAAGGAGACCAACTAGGACAGCATACTGCAAACAACTCTCATACAGTGAAGGCAAGTGATTTAATGTTCAGACCTTTTTATTTGATTGTTTATAACTTTAAGGTATTCTTACATTTAGAGACACTTCTGAGATGAACAGACGGAAGCATAGGAGAGAGGGGAATGAATTTAAGTTGGCACAAAATAAAAGAAATATACACAATAGCCAAAATACTTCAGGTATGTTAAAATTTTATTAAACTCTATTTCTGTTTTGTAGTTCACATTTTGCACAGTAGACATTGACGTTTACTTTTATTTAAAATGCTAGCCTTAAAATCTTTATAAATGATGAATGCATACAGGAAATATGTCTAGAGGAGGTGCGTTTGGCAGTATGTCACTGAATGAGGTATTAAACTGTCATTCTGTTAGTATAATTTCTTGCTGTTTGTTCTTCTTGGAGTTAAATATGTTAGATCCCCAAAGGAACAGGTCATCATGGCATGTGTCTTGCTACTGGAACTGTGCAATGTGTATAATGTTATCCTTCATGTTACATGAACCAGTACCAGCTTTAATAAGCCGAAAAGATAATGAATGTCTAGTGACTGATTGGCTGACTTTCACTTTGAATGTAGCCAGCATCGCTACTGAAGTCACTGGAATTATTACAAGTTATTTTAGTTGTTCTTAAGTTCATAGGTAAGTATTAGGCTAGTTGCCCTTGTGGGCCATTTTAAGTCTAGCCATTTTCCCTTTTGGCACTTGAATTAATCCATCCCATTTATTGTTAGATTGGCCATAAATACACCTGCTTTAGTTAAGTTTGACCATGCTGCACCTGCAGAATGTAGTAGGGGCAAATGTTAATCCTAACACTTGTGCAAGGGGACATAAAGCACAGGGGTTAAAATTATATCTGATGTTGTCAATTTTCATTCATTCCTCAACATATGGGTTCGGGTCTGATACTCTGATCCGACTTGGCTGTTTTTCCAGTTTGTGCAGACCAACAAACTGTCAAGCTCCTTTCATACCCACAATGTACCACTCCTAACTTTCCTCAGATCTCATTTGCTGCTTTCGCGACCAGATGTGGTTGACTACCGCTCTCAAGCATTCATATTAAGATAAGTGTTTTTTTCCTTAAAACTTTATCGTTAATCGCTTTCTGTCAGTAAACCTGTGTCTAGTTAATAACTTTCTGTCAAGTATTTTTTGATACTCTTCATCTGTAATCTCTATACATGCACTTGCGAGTGTATTCTCACTACCATTGTTAGTAGGCCTTTCCTACTTCTGTATATCCCTTTCTCTTAAGGGTGTTATACTCTTCCTCTTACTAAATAAAAAAAAGACTTTTGCTAGCCTTTTTCTCTGTACTCTAGTGGCAGTATTTAATAGTTCCTGTTTGAATAGGTACTTTGGTTTTTCGCGGTTATCTGATTCTTTAATATTTCTCTTGTAGCTACATCGGAAAAAGGGTTTAAAAATGTATAGACTGTGATCACAAGATGCCATTGTCAGATACTCATGCTTTGTGTGTGTACTACTTGGGGCCTGAGCACTTGGATAAGGAAAGTGACATCTGCAATGGGTTCAACTCAAGTTCCTTAACTGAAAGAAGAAATAAATTAAATTTGAAAGGTCTTTTGCCAACTACCTTTTCTCAGGCCATCACTGGATTTCAGTCTCCAAAACCTAAATCCAAGGAACTTTAAAAAGGTTCTCTGGTTTCGACTTCATCTGAGCCGAGAAAAAAGAAAACAAAATTGGATCCAATGTCCCTTGTGATCTGACTGTCCTCAGATCCAGTGACTTATCTGGCAAGTCCTTTCTCTGATCCAAAAAAAATGTATTATGGTTCCGAAGTCCTTGGATCCGAAGTCTTTGCTTCAAACAATGTATTCACCCTCAGTGGATATGGTACTGTCTAGGGTGCCCTCCCTTTTTCTTGAGCAGCACTCTAAACCCCTTCAATAGTGTCCTCTCATTCCTCCAGATGTATCACAGAGGCCGATGTGGAAAGGATGTTGAGGAGATTGTTCAAAGAGCAATTTCAGAAGGGAGTCTTCACAGTTTCTACACCTGCTTGGGTCAGGAACATTATCCATCAGGTACTCCACTGGTAGCCTCTCCTCCACTGACTCAAGCTGTGGGGTTAGAGTCCTCATTGGTAGCCACTCCTCCACTGACCCAAGATGTGGGGTTAGAGTCCTCGGATCCGAGCATTTGCGACCTTTCTATTTCGGATCCAAAGAGAGCTTTCTCTTTGGATCTGACATTTAGTCTGAGCACACTGGCTCTGACATCTTCAGATCTGGATGACTCTTGGAGCCGAAACCTCCAGGTCAAATCCGGGGGGGATAGGATTGACTCAGAGGTTTTCAGAGCCATCTCTTCTTCTTGGAGCTTCAACGTTGGACAGCTTGGCTTCGGCTTCCGCCTTGGGCAGATGGCTCTTCGAGTAGAGGGAGCTGGCGGGCCAGAAACTCTTTTTTTTGGCTCCATCTCTCTCTCTGGAATGGTTGGCTTTCGAGGTTGTGAAGAGGGTTTCCTCTGCTCCGGCAGGTCAAGCAGGTCCTTCCTCCTTGGATCCACCCTCGATGTCTCAGCTGGTTTTGTACAGTGATCCTCAGCATTCTACACCACTGAGAGATGCAGCCCAGAGCATCCAGACCACCCAGTTTGTTATTGTCTTCTCTTCCGATACTTTTCCGGATCATCCCACCGAAGAAGTCCCTAAGAAGAAGACTTGCAAGAGGAGGCACTTGGACTCCGGAGTCTGTCACCAAGGATGCTGACTTTGATGAGGGAGAAAGGTCTTCCAGATCACCACCCAATGACGTGTCATTTGGAGACATCCTTGAGATCCTAAAGCAGAAGGGTGTTTGGTCTGCCCAAAACTAGCTCCTGAAGAGTCAGTATTTCTGGAAGCTTTTGGGACTGGCCTATCTACCTCTGGGTCACTCCATCTGCCGATGAACTCATTGATTGTTTTTTAGGTGGGTGTGGAATAATATATATATATATAAAATTTCCTTGGAGGCAAATTTTTCACACACAGTAAGCTCAGATACCAAAATCGTCAACAGTATACTACATTTCACACCTCTGCAATGCCACCATAATACACATAATCTACTATATGCTGCGGTTCTAAAGATTAGCTTTCCTAAACCTCAAAGATCTCCAAAACACAACATAAGCATAAAGCACAGTCTGCAAGTTAATCCTAACTCATCACATAGCACAAGGAGTCCCAAAGTCATAAGGCAGACATCGGCTGATCCAAACATTCTTGTTATAGGTGATTCCATTGTAAGACATATAGATGTACCCTTTACCTGCTGGCTGAGCAAGGAAAGAGTGACAGTTAGTTGCTTGTCTGGTCCCAGGATCTGTCAGATCATGCATTCACTCAAGTCCTTGAACAGCAAGTACCAGTATGGCTGTAGCATGACTATAGCAACTATATCACAGTTCATGCCAGTATCACTTAAGGTATATCTGCCTGGACTATAAGAAGAGACGCATGATGGAGCTCTGAGACTGTGTCCAAGGCAGGTATGAGCCTAGCACTGAGCAGCATTCTACCTTCTCCATTGATGATGTGGTGATAAAAGCAAAAATAACTGACTACAATAATTGGCTTAGTTTTTGGTGTCATTCAAGGGGGGAGGGGCAGTATTTGTCAGCCTGGGAGGATATGATCGAAAGACCATGCTGCTTTGCCAGAGATGGCCCGCATCTTTCCCCTCTTGGGTTTTGATTATTGGCAAAGATATTATCCATCCCCTCGTAGTGCCTTTTTTAGGCAATGCCAACTGGATAAACCTACCAACATAACAAACAAGCAAAGGAAAATATGAAGGTGTTACTGATCAGTTCTAGGAGCCCAAACAAGCAAATCTACTCCCCAAACTCTTCTGACCCTGGAGGATATTGACATCTGTGTAGTGAATGAGACATAGTTTGAAATAGTAGAGAGCACTCTGGCTGTTAAGGGCTACAACATGTTCCACATGTTTAGACCAGCTACTGTGCAGGAGAGGAAAAAACATGGAGGTGTCTCGGTCTACATCCAGAAGACTCTCACATCAAGGCTGTTAATGTCCTAGAGCTTCATTTTCAAATAACCATCAGAAAGGCCCTGTACTATATATTACCTACCTATAGAACTTCCTGTATGACATGAAAGCCACAACGCCAATGTACTTGAGCTTGACTCACACAGTATTAAACCCACTACCATTTTCATAAGTGATCTAAACTATCCAACTATAGACTGGGAAACCAACACCACCACTACTGCACAAGCACAGGGATTCCTGGACCTTGTCAGTGCAAATGCCTTGAACATTAGAGTACCCACTAGGGGGAGTAACGTTCTAGAGCTTGTCCTTACTAATAGGGGAGCACCTTGCACCATCCCTTGTGTATATTTATCACTTGTTAGGTCTGACCGTAAAAGCAGTCTCCATCAACATAACATTGAAACCAGTGACCCTTTCCTTGCAATGTAATTTTAGAACATTGTTTAAGACAAACTACCTACTCCTAAAGTGATAAATTGGCAAGCTTCAAATCCCCACAAAACCCAGTTAAATCTACTGAAAATGCAGAAATATCCACCACCATGCGATACCAGCATGTAAACAGCTGTATAGATGCATATGTACCCCATAGAAACAAATGAAGGGCAAACCCCACATGGTGGAACCATTATATCAGCAAGCTGTATATTAAGAGGAAAAAATTCTGACCAAAAGTAAGAAGAGTAATTCCCAGAATGTTAGAGCCCTTGTCACGGAAATAAAGAAACAACTCAGGAGCTTAATAAAATTCCCCCAAAACCAAGTTTGAGACTAAAATATCTACCCAAGCCAAAGGCATTCACAAGACATTTTATAGTTGTGTTTATAATCTCAAAAGTACAGTACAGCAGTACTCTGAGATGATTGTGAACAATGTTATCTACACTGAGGCTCAAGATACAGCAAACCTACTTGCCAATTAAATTTAGCTCTAACGTTACCCTTCTCATCCCTCTGTTTGTCCCTCAAGATATACCTGAAATTGGCTCACCTGCAGTTGTCGCACAAGACTAAGTCCTAAAAGTGCTATTAAAAGATAAAATTACTGGTATCAGAGGGTCCTGACAATATCCCTGGATGCATCTTAAATAGCATCAAGCATGATTTATCCACACCCTTAAAAACACTGGTCCATGTTAGCCTCCTTACAGGTTTTGCACAAAGTGAATGGAGAACATCTACAGTTATTCCCCTTCGTAAGGGAAGATCTTCCATAAGCCCAGATAATTACAGACCCATAGGTCTGATCAGTCTCATATGTGAAGATATGGAATATTTATCATGGAACTAATCAATTAGGACACAGGGAACCTCCAAACACTGGATCATCTAAGTTTGGATTTGTCAAGGGCAGGTCATTCTTACTCAGCCTGGTGAATTTTTTTTTTGAAAAGATCACCAAAGCAATTGATGAAGCCAGAACAGTACACGCCACATACCTTGATCTAGTTAAAGCTTGTGACACAATTCCCCACTCAAGCATAGTAGAAAAGCTAAATAAGTTGGGAATAATCCCCTTTGTCACTCACTGGATTGCCATTTGGCTCATAGATAGGACACAGGGAATCAAAATAGGGGAAGTTACCTCCACAAAGAGACAAGGGATTAGTGGAGTCCCCCAGAGTTCTCTGCTGAGGCCTCTCTTGTTTGGCAACTACTTTTCTGAAGTAAAAGCCAGTACCAAAGGGCTCTGGCTGACCAAGTTTGCAGATGACTGCAAGCTAGGACCAGTAATTGAATCCTCACATGATTTAGTCATCCTGCATGAAGATTTTTCCCAAATAGATAACTGGTGCCAAAATCATGGACTGAATCTAAATGTCAAAATATGTATTACTGTAGTCTTTAGGAAGTCTTCTGTCACAGAGACCTAGCATGTTAACAATCTGCCCCTAAGAGTTGACCTATTTGTTAGGGATTTGGTAACTTATGTGGACAGTAACCTAACTTTTGACCAACATGTGTCTGTTGTAAGAAAGCCATTCTGTATTGCATAGCGTATAAACAAGGGACTATGTCTAGATCTAGGGATGTCATTGTCTTCCTTTACTCAGCCTTCATTAGGCCAATTATTGAATATAATGACCCCCTTGGCATGTATCTCCAAACACATGCAACAACTGGAAAACACACACAGGCATACCTTACCAAATGGATACAAGGCCTAAACAACATGTCCTACATGGACTGACTCAAAGCCCTTTCACTATACTCTGTATCCTACCGACTGCTAAGTGGTGTCCTGTGTCTGGCATGCAAGGCATCCTCCATCCTCCAGCCCAGTATTGATGGATTTACTCTACATCAGTTCAAATGACATCAGAAATACTCTTTTTAGTTATATAAACTTCTTCTGCAGCATCAAAAGAACAGTTTGGAGGGACTGGAATATCTCTCAGAGGATACCGCTGCTCTGGAACAGACTTCACATTCAAATTATCTATTTCCCATTCATAGATCCAAAATGTTTATCCTTGTCCATATTCAAGTGCATCTTGGAACTGTAGATGGGAAATAGAAAATTTACCCCAGGACTGACCCCTGGACTACTAAAGAACAGAGACAGCTCTTAAATGCTTTATCCTAAACATGGGCCCCCTCAAATTATCTAAGGTATGATCTCAGTTATTCTCATTAGGGGTAATATACAATATCATGGAATGGGTAAGTGCACTCTCTAACCAAATAGGATAGGTTAATTAAAGCACAAAAAGGGGAAATTGCTAGGCTTAATATGGCCTGCAAGGGCAACTAGCCTAATACTTTCATATGAGCTATTAGATAATTCCACAATGGGTTCCCCAAGTGATCTAACAAGGATTTTAACATTGCACATTACATATCCATCAATGTAAAGTGTGTGCATGAAAGTATTTACAACAAAACTGGAAGCTGAGTAGACACTTCTTGAGCTGAAAACAGAATTCATTAACTAGGAGAAAGAGTAATATAATATATCATTTAAGGGGAATAAGTAAGCAATGAAAGAAGACTTAAGAGAGAATATGGAAAAGAAGTAGAGTGTAGGAGGAGTTTCTGAGAAACTATAGGGAAATATAGGAGAGGTATGGAGAAGAGGGGGGTGAGAGAGAGATGGCATTTGGAGTAGATAGTTAAATGTTCTTTAATTGTGATGGAATATAAAGGGATTTTGATGATGAAAGGTATGAGTACTAGCTGGATTGTTAGTGGGAAGGGTGAGAAATGGAGGAAGGATGGGGTGTGAAGTGAGAAATATGAGGTGATTTGCAAGATATTATTGGAGGTAGGAAGTAAATGAGGTGATTTGTGAAAATTAATGGTGAAAACATGCTATTCATTTGATAGTTTATGAGGATTGTGTGTGTACAAAAATGAATCGTGTACCAGCTGGTGTTATGGTAGACTTGGACTTGGAACAGTGGTGAAGCGGTATGAGAGAAATTAGCCTTGAGCTTCAGAACAGTGGCATTGCCATGTTTCAGAAAGTAATGTTTTGATGATCTGTGTGAAAATTCTTTGTTTATTTATATGGTGGAGGGAGCATGGTAGGGAGATCAACAGTGTTGCAACTTGGCTAGCATACAGTGAATCCCCATGGTAGTTACATGAGGGAACTACTTTAGCTATAAAATGTTCTGGTGAGCAAAGTAAGCATGAGGGTGTATAACACTGAAGGAAAGGGCTGTGGGAAGAGCAAGCTTGTGGAAAGTGAAGGATTTATTGTGCATTTTTTCAGTTGGTTAAGTTTGAGTAGGTAGGGGAAGGAGAGCCAGTAAAGTAGTCTAAGAGCTGAGCAGTGGTATGTTTTATTGGGAATGTTAGTGGCAAACTTTGGAATTTTATTATATGACTGTTCAAATTTTGTAAGCTGGATTGTTTGTAGGTTAGTAAATATCACTGAGGCACAAGTTAGAAGAGCAATGAGATAGATAGCAGCAGTGGCTTTACATGTCTGATCAGACAGACATTTATTGGATCAATAGACCATGCCTAATTTTGTTTTTTTTTTTGGGTGGTTGGTGAGTGACTCTCTGAATGTATAGATCAAGATTTTAAGTGGCCATCAGTAATAATTGTAACTAATTTAATTTTATGTGCCAGTTCAAAAGATGTGTTATCAGAAGATTGTAGGGAGAGTGGATCATGAAGTGTTAATACTGGTTTGGGTGCGAAAAACATAACTTTTGTTTTTTGGGAGGGGTTGGGGGAGGGATTCAGGATTAAGTAGAGTCAAGTTGCCAGGACTTTACACTTGTTAAGAGAGCTGAGTGATTTTATGGCATTCTAAGATAGATGGGGCTGTGCAGATAATGGTAGAGTTGCCTGCATACTGGATCACAGTGGAGTGAGAACAGTGGACATTTCTTTGATAAGTATATTGAATAGCAGTGGGCCAGTGATGGCTTCTTGTGGTACAGCAACAGGGGTAGAGAAAGGTGGAAAAAAGCTGTGATGGCCTCTCTTTGCCCCAGGCCAGTAATCAAGGAGCCTGTATCCTCACAACTGACACCGGTGAGAGACTGTCACTAAACAGGAATGGATTTACACAGTATTTTCAAATGCAGCTCTCTGCAGCAAGCACAATTTCCCCCAAGAGCACACAGGAACATGCTCCAGACCTGGGATTGGACTTTGTCTCTCCAGATGCCAAACACACACACACACACACACACACACACACACACACACACACACACACTCTCTCTCTCTCTCTCTCTTTCTGTCGCTCTCTGTCCTTGGAAAGGCTGGTACAGATCTACTATCTGTTCCCCTTCTGCCCAGACTGTAAAGTAGCCGCCCTGCCACTGGTCAAACACTGTCAGGCTCTTGCAATGGTGTCCAATTATACTCAGTAAAATCAATAATAACATAAATGGTAGGGTGTAACCAAAGCAGTCAGGCTTTTCAGAGTGGCCAGGGCATCACTAAAGTAAGCACAAGTGCTGTCAAGATTTTAAAAGTATTATCTAAAAGACCAGCCACAATGAAAGGTGTAAAATATGTAATAATAAAATAAAAAAAAAATGAGAATACTAATTATCTAAGTGCAGTAAACATCAGAGTTTCAATCACAGGAGAAATGAAAATAACTCAGTTGGACAGATTCAAACAGATGCAGAAAACCACTATTTAACTGATCTCACTGTAGTTCGTGACTGTCTAAAGAATAACTGTTTCCTAGCTAAGTTAACTAATACAGCAAGGCAAAATTAGATGCTGAGCTGCTTACTTCTACAAGGCAAGGTGATGAGCTTCTAACAGACTGAACTGAACAATTAACTAACTGAACTGTTTGTGGTAACTTTCATAGATTTTTATATAAGGTTCCAAAGAAAACAAAACAACATAAGCTGCTGTGTGAGTTCCATCCTCTCAGGGTTGGTTATAGAATGACATCACATTTGATCACTTGACTCTGGTGCAATACACATAGCTTTGCTAAGATCTGCTGCAGTATGTGAAAGCTATAGAACAGTTTCAAAAACTTCTACTCTTCCCTTCCAGAATTCTCTGTTTAAAACATATACATTTAATTAGTTATAATAACACTGTTGATACATTTTTAACACAAGCGTCTGTACAAGTCAGTGTGATAGTCAAATGACACAAACGTATTTGCAAAACTCCAGCTAACTATGCTGGCATATGTTACACATGCACTGCCCTGTTCTCCCAGGCACAGGTGGCAATACCTCACATTGTCATAGAAGCATATAGCCATTTCATGCTATGTGTCCCTTGATGGAGATATGAAATGAACCACAGGACTGCTTTAATTGATAGACCTATTTTGAAAAGAATGTATGGAGTAGGGCATTAGAGGCAGAATCAAAAGCTTTAGACAAGTCAAGGAATACTGTGGAAACTGGAAAATGTTGGTCCCTTCGATTAAGGAGAGAAGAGCAGTATGGGTACTATGAGAGGGAGTAAAGCCATACTGGTTGGTTGAGAGTAGATTATGGTTAGGGAAAAATTATAACAATCTCAGGAAGTTTTGAGAGGGGTTGTCAATGTGCCAGTAGGTCTGAAGTCACAGATATCAGTGGGGGAGCCATCTTTGTGCAAAGGGAGTATGAAGGATTCTTTCCAGGTGGAGGGAAAATAATATTTATTGATTGATCTGCTGATTAAGGTAGAAACAGGGTAGACTAGTGACTGGGTTTCTAATTTTAGGTATTCATTGGGGAGGTTTTCTGGGGCTGTTGAGTGACTTTCAGTTTCTTGAGGTGTTGTTTTAAACTTAATGTTAAGACTGTTTGAAGTTTCGAGTGTTGTGATTATGATAGGATGGAGATTAATGGAGATAGGAGCTTGGGTTAGACTGTGAGAGAAAACTTTCAGTCTTGATAAAATATGTATTAAAGGCACAATCTACAATGAAATTGGATTAATTAGGAATAGTGTTGGGTTGTGATGGTTTATCTGATTTTAGGGTTTTCGGTTTGAAGGTGAAAAATTTTTTTTTTGTCTAAGCTTATCTTGGCTCTAGCTTTATTACAATAGTTATGTGTGGTGCTATTATTTTGCCATGTGTGCCATGCTTTGCCTCTGAGGTGTATTAATTCTTTGGTGAACAGAGTGAGTCAGGGGGCTGCAGTGACATTGACTCATTTATGTCTGAGTAGGACATGAGAGTTTAGACTGTCTTAAATGGTGTTATTAAAGTGATGAGTGGCTTCATCTAGTGGGAGGTGTGTGAGTATGTGCCAGTTATAAGTTTGCTGGTTTACAAGGAAAGAGTCCTTGCTTTAATTAGATTTTTGACGGCCTTGATGTTTGATGGCTTACTGGGTTTAGGTAGAGAGTGGAGATCAAATGTGGGATGATAGTCACTTAATGAATCTGGGAGATTTTTGGATTTTTAATTAGGATCAATCTAAGATATATTAGGAGCCTTTTGATTTGCTGTATCGTTTGGTGATATTGATTAATTGAGTGAAGGTATAAAGGTTTATACGCGGTTGTAATTTTGGGACTGGGGTGATGGACCAGTTAATGTTACATCACCTAGAATGATCGCTTCAAGAGGTATTTTGCTGGATATCCAGGAGAGTATGTGTTAATAAGTCACATTTGACACTAGTAGAAGATGGAATATTGTGGGCTCTTATTTTATTTTATTTTACATTTGTTAACCGGGCTAGTCTAACTGGATATATTTCCATTTTCAGTAGAGGCCTGGGGAGAAAAGCTCCAGCAGTTATACAACTTAGAAAATCTTATATAGATGAACTTGGCATTGTTAAGCTTTAGGAGAGATTAGGATTGCTGCCTTAGAGAAGGAAGGAACTGAGATTGGGTATTAAGATAGGTGGAGATTAGTTAGGTAGAGTAATGTAGCAACGCCAAGTTTTTTTATTTTGATGATGTAAGTACATTATACTGAAGCCGGGGGATAGAAATTCTTCACTGGGTATTGCTGGTTTAAGCCATGTCTCATTTATGACTGTTATGGCAGAATTCAATCCAAGGATATGGAAAGGGGATTTTGTTGTATATGCCCTGAGTATTTAGTTGTAAAAGTCTAGTGCTGCCAAAGCATTAAGTTGGCAGTCAGCAAAGGTAGTGTGAATGAATTAGTTGCATTTGTTTCTCTGTAATGTTAGTCTTACACTTGTAAAATAAGAGGGAAGATACAACCTCTGCAATAATCCAGCAGAAGAATTTTTTTTATTTTAATACTTGCTATGACTTGAAAACTAGTGGTACGAATATGGCTGCTATCTCCCGTCTGGTTCCCCTTTTATATTCAGTATTAAAGCTGGTCAGTAAGCTAACAGGTAGATGGTCAGCAAAAGGTAGTTAGCTAGATGACCTAGCTGGAGAAGCAGGGGCAAAAGCATTGTGACACCACTGGGCATAGCACTTTTAAAACAATAAATGTAAACTTCATGTAGCACAACAACAAATTCAGGGATTAACCGTACCTTATTAAGTTATTGCAGACCTGGAATACTTGAGGTGATATTTGAAAGTAGATAGAAAAGTCAGGGTGGCACATTAGTGCAGAGGTTAGCATTGCTAAGTCACAACTCTTGGTTCTCCAGTTTAGTTCTCTCTAGATTGCCTTCTGAGCAGATTCTGCACAGTCTTCCTGCGTCTGTGTGGCTTTTCACTTGGTGCTGTGCTTTCCTTGCATGTTCCAAAGATCTGCTGTAGTTGAAATGGAAATACTCCAAACTGCCTTCAGGTGTGTGTGTATCTGTGATATATAATACTTTGATCAGGATTAGCTTGTCTGCCTTTGCACTTATTCAGTGATAGGATAGGATAGGATAGGCTCTGGCTTCCCTACAACACTGAATTGGATGAAATGGATTGCTATAGAACAAATAAATATAAAATGAATGTGAAAAATAGCAGTGGGGTTCTAAAGATATGCAGCTTATTAGGAATAAAATAAAAAAAGACATTGAAGGCTATATATAAAAGCTTATTTGTAAAAGACCATTAACCTAATATGTAAGATGCTGTTCTGTCAACATGTATGGTATATTTTCAGATTTGTGAAAATGACAGCAAAAGAAGTTAAAGTGGCAAAAAATGATCAATAAAAGTACACAGAAGAGTGTTAAATATATAAAATAGCTGGAGTGTTAGTACCAATGAAAATCATTTATCCTGGAATAATACAATTTAAATGACAAATTAGATGAAATCGAGAAAATGCTAATGCATCTGGAGTGAAACTGTGACAGACTAGGAAAACTTAGCAGCAAGGCCAGGTTTTCATGTGATGCCTTCAGATATTAAGGTGTAGTCATTTTGGTATGATGACCTTTTTTTCAGTTTAGTATAGCTGAAAATTAGAGAACTATCCACTATCCTTCTAAACAAGTTTTATTTTTTTCATTTCTTTAAGAACACTATTCTAATAAATCAAATCAGTATGAATTTATAAAATGTTTTCCATTCTGAGTGTGATGTACTAAAGTTAAAAAGATGTAGTAAAATAATAAATATATACTCATACTATTTAAAAATAAGTATATGAAATAAAACTCCAGTTTTAAAATAAGTTAAAAAGATGCTAAGAAAGGTAGTATTTTAAGTTGATTTTTAAAGATCAAAACAGTGGCAGTGAGGAAAATTTTTAGAAAGTAGTAGCCATATAAGAAAAGTGTTTCTTCTTTCTCCTGGTTAGCCTGATCTTGGCAACATTTAGCAGCCCTTTATTGGCCAAGCTTAGAACCCTAGTAAGACACTTGGGTCCCAGGAGTTATATTAGGCATGTTGAACCCTAATCAGTCAGACCATTATGCCTTACAAGGGGAGCTAGGTGTATGACCGTAGAGCAACAGACTGAATGCTGCTATAGACTGAAATTTAAGCCAATCTGCTAAATGTTGCAGTGAAGGAGAACATAATTGTAGGAGAGTGCAGAGGAAATGCCTATTAATGGGAGTTGTGAAGGACTTTTCCCCTTCTTTGGATGGTACTCAGGTTTCAGTTTTGGTTTAGATTTAGAGAAAAATTCAATGTCCTGGTCATTAGAGAATGGTTTGATCCATTATACATTAATACTTTGAAGGTAGTTATCCAGCTGGATTCAAAAGCAGCACTAAGGAAATACTAGACACCACCAACAGTACTCTGGCCCCTGCATTTTGATTTATTGGTAGCAAGAGAAGGTAACTTGCAAGCATTCCTTTTATATATGGTATTGTATTAATGAAAACAGCACAACACTACCAAGTCTATAACTCACATGATCATTTCTGAAAAGAAGGGCCCTTTTCACATAAATTAAAATGAGGTTTGCATGGATTTTGTGTCCTGATGAATTACATGATTACTGGCAAAGCTTAATCATTTTGTGAATTTCATACGTCAGTCTTTACTATGGTAACATCAAATTTTTAGGGATTAGTTTTTATCTATTTTTGGAAGGCTAGCCATAGATGTCAGCTAAATATTCATCCAAATAATTCAGCTGCTTAACAAATGGCATTTTAGTGAATTGGCTGCTGTAAATGGCTGAAATTCGGTATGCAATCATCAGTTCACCTACCCAGTTAACAAGTGAGTAGATAATTAAATTATTATTATAAGATTATAATATTATAAAAATCTACCTTATTATCTATTTAACTGTCAATTAATTAATGAATAAGAAGCCATAGGCAGAGGATAATTCCCATATCTTTGAATGTCCACAAATAGAATAACATAGCAGAAATTGCTCATAGTCTATTGCTTTTAGTAATGAATAACTTATTTAAGTTAAATAAAGCCTGGTATGCTTATAAAGGTCACTCATTGCATGTAAGCTGTGCCATCTCTTATTTCTTACTAAATTTCACAGAACATAAGTAACAATCCTTCAGACAGTAATAGTACCTGATACATTAGGATAAGTGTCTTGATGTGAAGTACATGCAGTAGTAAGGACCATCTTTCAAGACACTGAGTAGGGCCAGGATTCATTAATATAGGAAGTAACATAGGATAAGCCTTCCATTATGCCATGAAGTTGCACAGTGCAGCCAAATATACAAATAGAGCCTGGCACGATATGGAAAGAATGGAGGCTGACAAAGATATAGCACAGTCCAAAGACAACATGCAATAAAAATGAAGCAAGGCAAGACTGCATAGCATAGCACTGTGTATTTTAAACATTCACATTTTATTATATTCAAGAACTGAAACCTCTAACTTAACAGCCATAAACAAAGCCATGGCAACAAAAAAGAAGTAAAATGGACATTAATAACCTCCCAAGACCTTGACAGCCCAATAACTGGACTATTTGGAAGGGTTTGGTTGCTAGCACAAATCACCTCATGATAGCATAGTCTTTGCTGAATCCTTCCATAAATGTTTTACACACTGACCCCAGACCTTCTGATGGTTAGAAACTTTCTAGTTAATTTCTTGACAGCTTTATGGAATTGAGGAATTATCTCGATGAGTTTACTTCTGCCAGTGAGTGAAGACCATTTTATTTGTTTTCAGTGACTAGCAATCCAATACTGCACACTCTCCAATAATATCCGATATATTATATATTATAACCATCAGGCTTCATGCTTTCTGTGGCATTGCATTTAGTGTATCATGTTCCTGTGTTAACAGGCTCCTGATTCTTATTTGGTGCACTTTCAGTAGTATACGTTTAAAAAGTACTTCAGGCATATTTATAGTTCCATACAATGTGTTCAAGATATTTCCCTATATACATGACTAGCTCTGAAACCCCTGAATGTGTAAGAAATGATCCAAAACATTAGAAACCAAAGTGCCTCACTGCACAACAGTAATATAATAATCTGATGTTGTTCCTTTCATTCTTCCTCAACAAATGAGTTACAGATATGATCCTCTGATGTGACTCGGCCACATACGTTAGACTTTGGGTCCAACTCATGAGCTCCTCCCCCTACCCATAATGTCCTAGTCCATCCTCGATACATCAGATGTTGTTTGCCGCCATTATGCTTAGATATAGGGTCCTTCTCTTGAGCATTTTGTCAAGTTTCTTTCATAAGTGAAAGTCAACTTTATTAATTTACATTTCCACTTTTTGCTACAACCTCCCTCTTGGCATTCTGGCTTTTTTCAGACTAGTTACTATATTTTTATTACAGTATATTCTTGATATTACCATCATTGGAAATCTTCTTTTCTTACCTTTCTGCCCTTTCTACCCTTTATTACAAGGGTAATCCTTTATTACCATTGCTGGTAATTTCCTTTTCTTCTTTTTCTTTTACTCTTCTTATATATATTTATTTAGAAAAAAAAAGTCTCACTCTCTTATAATTTACTTCTCTCTCTCTATCGTACATTAAGCCAGTATGGCTCACAAGCTGGCAGGCTTTAAAAATGCACTTTTTGTGGGCATAAAATCCCTAACTTGGATGCCCACATGGAGTGTGTTTATTGTCTCAGAGCAGTTCTGTATGTGCTGCTTTTAACACTAGGACATTATCTGATAGACGCAGCAAACTTAGATTGAAGGGTCTTCTTCCTCCTTCAACAGCAGCTTTTCAGGGGCTCTAACCCCCATTAAAAGCTCTAAAACTCCTTTGGAGCATAGAAAGTGCTCCCTGTTGAAGTTCCCCAGGACTTCCTCGGAACCACCTATGAAATTTGCAAAAATATCGGATCTAATGTCATCGGACCCAAAGGTATGTTCCTTGGATCCAAAATCTTTGGATCTGATCATTACTTCAGCAAGCCCCACAGCTTAGGTTTCAGATGCCAAGGCCTCAGATCCAAAACCCGGTATTTAACATGTTCCATGAGCTCCTCCCTAGAGTTAATTTTGGATCTGGTCTCCCCTAAGCTCCGTTCCACCTTTTTGCAAACTCCCAAAAAGCACTCTAGACCACAATCTGCCACATCCTCCAGGTCCTCCATAAGTCTTTCTGAAGCAGATGTGAATAGGATGATGCAAAAATTTCTCAGAGCTCAGATACAGATAGGGGTCATCTCAGCTCCATCCCCTATTGGATTTGTGAGTTTTCAGTCTACTCCTTCTCCGATCAGTCTTTCATTTTCGAAGCCCCAGAATCCAACAGCTCTGAAAGGTCCGGAGTTGGATCTGAAGAGAATCACTTTATCAGCTTTGACAGCAACCCTGACCAGTTCCACTCCTATTCCTTCAGATCAAAATGGGCCCCAGAGTCGAAGCTTCAGTGTCAGATCCATGGGACCGGGATGTACTTCAATGTTATTGGATTCTTCCCTGCCCCTTGGTGCATCAGCACAAGACAGCTTATGTCTGGTTCCATCTTCCAGGCATGGATCCAGTCGGATGGGTCCATCTGCCTTTGAGGTTGTTGAAATGGCGTTCTCTCTTTCTAGAAATATGGTTTGTCATCCCTTGGATCCATTTCCTATTCCGTCTTCAGTTCCAGGCTCTGAGTGTATCAGGCCTGTTCCACAGGGACAGCCAGTTCCAGCTAGCTTCCAGTCAATCTCCATATAGGAACTCCCCCTCTCTTCTGATACCTCCCCTGAACATCCACTGAGGAGGTCTTTCAGAAGAGGATGTGCAAGAGGAGGCACATAGCTTTCCCATTGGAATCTCTCATTGAGGATACTGATTTCAAGGAAGGAGGAGGGTTCCCCCAGATCACCATCTGATGATGTCTCCTTTGGAGACATTAGAGATCCTTAGACAGAAAGGTGGAGGATCTTATGATAATTCTTCTCTAGAGGAACCAGTATTTCTGGAAGCTTTTGGTTCTGGGCCATCTACGTCTTGGGTGACTCCCCTGGCAGATGAGCTTATTGATTTAGTCTTTCACCTGGCATGGAAGGAGCTGGATTCCATTGAGCCGATACAATGCCTACTTGACAAATTAATAGCACCCCCCCCCCCCAAAGATAACCCCTACTGAAACAGAGGAGTCCCGGTAGATATTATGAAGTCCCTCATCTGGGCCAGTAATCAAGGAGCCTCAGTCCTCACCACTGACACTGTTGAGAGATGTTCACTTGGAACACGAATAGATACACACAGTATTTCCAGATGCAACTCTCTGTACCAAGCACAATTTCCCTTAATAGCACACAGGGAACACACTCAGTCCTGGGTCTGGGTTTCTGACTCATTGTCCAGACCCCAAATAAGACTCCCCACTGACAAAGCTGTAGAGTTGAGTCCTCAGCTGAGTGTCCCTAGCCAAGTCCTCAGCCACACTATCTGTAAAACCAATTCTCTGCGTCCCTGCTCCAAGTAACTGACATGCGCACACATTCTTTGAGATTTGATTTTCACACACACACACACACACACACCTGGGAAAGGCTGGCATATATTTACCAGCTATGCCCCCTCTGCACAGACCATAAGGTAGATACTGTCACCATAACACTCCAAAACCAGCTACTCTAAGGCTGTTACAAGGATACCCATTATACTGATTAAAATTAATGATAATACAAGTGGTAGTGTTTGACCAATGCAGCAAGGCTTTCAGGGGTGGCCACACTGTGACTAAATAAATATAAGCACTCTCAAATATTCTCTAAAAGACCAGCCACAACGAAAAGTTTAAGTATATTTAATAACTAACAAGAGAACATGAAAATACCATATATATATATTTATAATAAACACCAGAGTTTCAGTCAAAGGAAATAGTAAAAATACCACTGGAAAGATTCACACAGATACAGAAAACAGTTTTTACCTAATCTCAGAAAAACAGTTCTTAACTAATCTCACTATATTTTCCTGACTGATCTAAATAATTATTGTACTCTGGTTCACTTACTAGAGCAAGGCAAGATGATGTAGGTGAGTGGTCTTTTTTTGTCTGGTTTCACAAACATCAGAAACATGTCTCATTTAGTATTAAAACATCATTTCAGTGCTGGATTACAGAATGACATCACATACTTCTGGCCATCTGACTCTGGTTCCCACAATACTAGAAACTGAACCAGAATCTAGCACATATGTGTCATAATACACACACATAGAGCTTTGCTAAGATGTATTATAGCATCTGGAAGCTACAAAACTATTTTAAGGCTTCCACCATTCCAGAGTAGCAATTAGTGTACCACAAATGACAATACAGCAGGATTCCTAGTCCATGTTTTCACAGATGTTTCGTTTCTGGCTGCAATCAGAACTAAAAGATACAATCTTTATGTCCTAAACCAGGTAATTTAATTTCAGATTATTTTTCAAATTTAGTTGGACTGAGATTAGCCTCTTCTCTTCCAGTATCCTCTGTTACAGTATATTCTTTTCAGCAGTTACAATGCAGACTGACATATAGGTGTATTTCTTTTCTCTTCTGCAGGGTCCACTGTTGGTACATTCTTAGCACAAGCAGCTTTATAAATACATTTTCAACACAAGCACCTGTAAAAATCAGTTTGGAATACAAATGACATAATTTTTTACAAAACTCCAGATAGGTATGCTGGCATATGTTATGCATCCACTGCTCTATTTCTCCTGGCATAGCTGGCAGTACCTCACATCATCACAGATAGTATGGTGGTGGCGGTGGTCACTAACAAAAGAGTTAGCAGAACAGAGCTGATCTGTCCACTCACCAAATAGAGAGTCTAGGGAGCTGGACAGATTCAGAAAGTGAGTCTTTGCTTCAGTAGCATTCGCCTTGAGGTCCTTTAACCATCTGGCACATTTTAGAAGGCTGTAGAGAGATTTGACTAAAGAACTGTCATATTCTCTCTCTCTGAGTCCATGTCTGCAGATGATTTCAAAAGATCATCTTCTCAGCTGGCCACTCTTTTATCAATTTCCAATGCATCCATGAGGTTGTTCTCGCACACAGTTGAAGGCGCCCAACAGGCAGCTGGTCATACCTCCCAACTGTATCGAATTACTCGTTTTTTACTGAGTTTTGGGGTCTAAATAATGGGGTGCAACGATTCCCGAGTGGCACCCCTTCATTTCTGATTTTTTTCCATTTTTTTTTATTTTTTTGGTTTTGGAGCTGACATCATCACGTGCACGATGACGTCAGCTTCGTCAGGGCTATCAGCCTGTCAGAATTGAGCTGAAGGGGCTCACATCATGCACGTATTTCCGGCTGGGCACTCAAGTTCAAATGCTCTGCGAGCGGGAACGGCACTCCAAGAAGTGCGGGAATGAAGTAGTTTCTGAAACATATTCTTTTAACAGAAAGGATGTTATATTCATGAACGGAAGAGCTGGTTGTTAAAATGATCTGTACTCCAGGGAATCGCATCCGGGAATGAAGTAGGAAACCTCTATTTTACTTTGCACAGATGAAAGGAAGTTTATTTCATATTCTAAATGGACTGGTGTGTTTTGTGTGTGTGTGTGTGTGTGTGTGTGTGTGTGTGTGTGTGTGTGTGTGTGTGTGTGTGTTCCATTTCCAGAAAAAGAGATGTGTAAACAGTAATTGCACTTTGTCTGTTCAAGTTCTTAAAAATGACAGAAAATGTACAGCTTAAGTTTTTTTTTTTCCATCCGGAATTAGAGTGAGAGTTTATGTTCCCCCATCTCTTCTGGTAGGGTTTCATGGAAAACCACGTCATTAAATCTGCCCAGATCACTTGTGCAGCACATTTCCACCAAAGTTTAAATGCAAATGAGAAGTCACACATTTCTGATTTGTACATCAATGTCTGTCCTCAGCGCAGCTGCTTTTTTCTACAGTTAAGTGTCATAAATGTGGACATAAAGATGAGGAACGTTATGCTAAAACTGTTACATTAAAAGTACATAAAGTGGTTACTTGTAACATTAAAGTAAATACCATTCGGAACACAATTACCTTTCTGCTGGTTAATCTGGACCCTTAAATTTTCATTTATGAGTTAGAAGATGAAATACTTGACACCCCTGTGCTGTGCAAAAACTGCTTTGTGTATCACGGATTATATGATATTTACCCGACTTTTGCCATGCTTAGATATTATGTGGGCACCCAGTTCAGAGTAGTGTTATACGTACTGCTTTTTACACATTGATTCAGAAATTCACATGGTAAGACTAACACTGCAAGACATGCCATCGGAGGATTTAGGAATAATGGTATGCATTCTAATTTCCACACGCTTGTTTAAACATCAGCTCTTTCATGGTATATCCTTCCTTAAGTTTCTGAAGAAATTCACAGATTCTGACTTTAATCTAGAAAATTAATATATATCATCCTGTGAAGTACTTTGACCTAGCAGGTCAGTAAAGGAGTTGGGGTGTATAGGGTAAAATTACACAAGGATTTCAGTTCTTCAGTGCCTTGCATGGATTCTACTGCCCCTTAAGTATTAAACATTTTCACAAAGTAAACATTCCAGACAACCATTCTACAAATTTGATATTTATGTAATTATTGCATTACATTTAGCAGCTATAGATGCCATTTAGGCGATGTTATGGGACCCATCTCTGATGTCTGTTATACACAAAAATAAGGTTTCCCATCACTTTTTATACCATGAACAAGCAGCCTCCATGACATTTATTTATTTATTTATGTGTTTATTTATTTATTTAAATTTGTTGACTGGGAGTGTCCGACTGGACATAGGTCCATTTTCAGCGGAGGACTGGGGAGAAAAGCTCCACAGTTAAAATAAACAGACAGTAGTTACATTGGATTACATAGCAATTAACAATTTAACATAGCAATTACTTACAACATATTTACAGATGAAGAACATATTACATCAGTAGACAACTAGAATCTTTATCTGTGAAGTACTTAACAGACATTAACAAATGTTACAATGAGAAGTTCCTGCTGTATAATAAGTACTAGGCTTATGAGCATCTGAGCTTGCTATAATCAAGGTAGTTAGTGGAGTGGAAAGAAAAGTAGTGGTTGGATGGGGTGGATGATATTAGAGTGGGAGTTGCAAGGGCATAGCCAGCATGTTTTTAGGTGTGCTTTTAGTAAAGTTTTGAAGTGAGTGCATGATGGTACGGAGGTAATTGTGGACATGAACTTAATAGAAACAACTATGTGTTTTAAAACTGTTGTATTTTACTTAGTCTTAGGAAGTTGCACTGCTAAATCTAGGAATAAAGTTTTAAAAGTGCAGTTCAGCCTGAGGTTCAATGTCTTAAAGGCATTTAGACTGCATGTTGCAGTGTTTAAATTAATAATAAATATTAGGCCTGGGACCTAGGATGCTGCTACTACCCTCGTGGTGACTGAAAAACATCCTTGACTAGCACTTCTTGCAAACACTTGACCTATCAGCAACTCTAAAATGGAAGGATGCAGTATCGCTAAATTTATATATATATAATTGCTATGTTACATATTGGCTACTTTGAATGGAAGTATGCACCATCAGTAAAAGAATATATATAAGGTGGATCTACATGCTCAGCAGGATAGCTCAGGTCTGCTGTGCTTAGTTAAGATATGTGCATATTAAATATCTGCATATTCCATTTCAGTAGGTGCAAGCCAGAGTAATTCATTGTGTGTGTGTGTGTGTGTGTGTGTGTGTGTGTGTGTGTGTGTGTGTGTGTGTGTGTTTAAAGTCCTAGCCACCACCACTTGTTAATTTATGCATTTGAATTTCACACTTCATATTCTTCAGAAAATAAGTGGTAACACAAAACCTTTTATTCTAGCAACTAAGTTTATAAGATCAGTATTTGAAGTTTGTCCCTGCTTTGTGGCTGTATTCCCCCATTATTGGCTTTGTCCAGTTTTTTGTGCTAAGAATTGAGAGAGCTATGGTGAAAAGTGAGAACTGAATTTGTATTCCCCCATTATTAGCTTTGTCCAGATTTTTTGTGCTAAGAGGTTGAGAGCTATGGTCAGAAGTCAGAACTGAATTCACTAAATGATAGCCAATTAACTATCAGTCTTCCTATCTTTCAGGAAACTGCTGATTTGCATAGTGGTATGTTGCTCTGACTGTAGTGCACAGGGTCCTGTGTTCAAGTCTTGCCAGTGAAATGTATGGTGATAACACAGCATTTTATTCTAGCAACTTTCCAAAATTATACAAGCAGTGTTTAAAATGTGTCCCTGTTTTTTGGCCTTTTGTCCCCCCCACAAAAATAATTGAAATTGAAAATAAGTGAGAGAAGCTGTGCAAGATGCCTATGGCTTACCCTACTGTCATTCTATAAATATATATATATATATATATATATATATATATATACGTATGTGTATATATATATATATATATATATATATATATATATATATATATATATATATATATATATATATTGTGGGTATGGAAGTAGACTTTTATGATGGAAATGTTCTAAATTAGGCAGTTTTGTCATTATTGGTTCATGCATTTTGTTTCATTGCCTACTGGAAAAACCGTTCAAACAATAAATTTAAAATGTGCTGTAACAAGTGTGCTGTATTATACAAAGAATATAATTTAATAAAGTCTGGAAGGTGCATCAAAGAACACATGTATGTTTCTTGTTTTGTGTGCAAGGGGCCAATAATTTCAAAACTGCCCAAAGGTAATCTTTATCCACCACTGGCCAGATGCATTTTCTTTGGATGTGGTGTGGGTTTCAGTGCTGTTTCAGTGAATGTGAGTTTTAAGGGCAGAGAAGTTTTAATGCCGAGTCTATTTTCATTGTGAGACAGTATTGCTTTGTTTAGCAGATTTCTATTAGTGTTTGTGCATTGTGCTGTAAAATGTAAAAATAAAATCCAAGTAATCATTGTAGAAGTAAAGCAGTGTGCACACATTAGTGTTTATGGTAAATGGTGCGAAATAGCCAGGTAATGGGACATTGAATGGCTGCAGGAGGACTCTGGTGCCATATTTTGGTTGTCTGTTCTTCAGTTTGCATTTGAAAGTTGGTATCCCACAATTCCATTGGAGCGGGGGTTGCATAATTATGCATGCAAAGTTTATGTTAATCAGCGTACAGATTTGTACCTATTTTTCATGGGCCTTGTCTAGATTTTTGATGTTTCCAGGTTGAGAGGTATGTGGTTGGTTCAGGCATTGCCTTACGGAGACATGCCTGGATGCGACTATGTGACTTTGCAAAGCCTTTCAAGATGTTTTTCATCAACACTTCCTTTGATGGAACATCTTTGTATGGTCCATCTGTGAATGAAACGCTTAATTGCAGTGAACAAGAAAGAACGACTGACCCTATCTGCCGTGGGAATCAAGTTTTTAATCCCTCAATGAACATTCTGTAGAAATGAGAGAGGCAGTAAGAAAATGTGGTTTCACAAATCTCAGGCTCCTTTGCAAGATCTGTGTGAAGAGATCTCCTTCAGAGGCAGAGGAGGAATTCTAATGGTAGACATTGCCCTAGAGGCAGAGGACGTCTGCAAAATCAGGGTTTCAGTGATTCTTTTCAGGATAGTCCCTATCAGCGCTCGTCAAGTGCTGCCCAACTGTCCACTTCTGCAGGCAGTCAGGGGATGATTGTCCTTGCACCCAGATGCGTAGGCTGCTATAACAAAAGTCACTTGGGTGCTGAAAGTAATAGCCAGAGGTTACTTCATTTTATTTTTCCAATCCTGAATCTATAAAAGAAAAAAACTTCCCAGTGTTCCACCCAGTCAGAGGAAGATAGCAGCCCAAGAAAATCAAAAGCTGCCAGACAAAAGAGTCACTGATGAGGTCTCACCAGCCCAAATAGGATTCTGAACTTACTCACATTTCTTTTTAGTGCCCAAAAAGACAGGGGACCTGAGACCAATTTTGGATTCAAGCAAACTGTATCACTGCGTGAAAAAGTCAAAGTTCTGAATGATCATGGCCCAGTCTGTTCTGCTATATCTTTGCAAGGACGATTGGATCTGCTCTATAGATTTTCAGGGTGCATACTATCATATCAAAATAAACAAGCGCTCCCAAAGATATTTATGGTTTTGGGTGGGAGCCAGTCATTACCAGTTCAGAGCCCTGCCCTTTGGAGTCACCACAACCCCCAGGGTGTTCACCAAATGTATGGCAGTGGTGGCAGCTCACTTGAGGTTAAAAGGATTCTGAGTGTTTCCATATTTAGATAACTAGCTCCTAACCATCCCCTCTGTGCTTTTCCTTCAACAGTCCAGGGACTGTTTGCCCCAGATTTGTCATTCATTGGAAATAACAATCAATTATGCCAAGTTAAATTTGACAAAAGTACAGAGCCTGGAGTTTATTGGTGCACATTTCAACATGACAATGCACATTGCATCCTTACCAACTCATTGTATAGACACACTAAGATCTCAGGTTCATCAGATTCTTTCACATCCATCTTCTCCAGCCAGATTCATTCTTCAAGTGCTGGGATCTATGGCAGCAGCAATAGTACTACTTCCTTTAGCATATTACTGAATGCATGTTCTTCAGTAGATTCTAGCTGTTCAGTGGTCTATTCTTCGACAACCCCTATCTTTTCCAGTCAACCTTACACCACTTTGCAAGCACCACATTCATTGGTGGTTCCAGGCAGATGAGATTTATCTAGTCTGACCTTTTGTTTTACCAACCCCAATGGCCACAGTGACTACGGACGCCTCGCAATTTAGGGGGAGGCATTACTTAGGAAAGATGGTCTAAGGCAAGTGGTCCCATCAAGAGACCAATTCTTATATCAGTGTTTTGGAGGTGAGAGCAATCCCATTAGCATTGCAGGCATTTCAAAATGCTCTTCCTCTAGGGACTGTTGCAGTTTAGACCAACAACATGTCTGCCATCTGGTAAATTAACAAACAAGGGGGAACCCTGTCTTACCCTCTCTGCAGAGAGGCTATGAGAATGTGGCAATGGGCGATCACCAACTACTTTCTAGTTGCAACATGCATTCTTGGGAAAACCAACATACTAGCAGCAAACTAAGCAGGTCCATTCTGATGCCTCACGAGTGGTATCTCAAACAATCAGAGGCAGTGGAAATTTTCCGTCATTGCGGACATCCTTTCAGCAACCTCTTTGCATCCCCCCACAACAAGTGCAGCAGGTGTTTTACCCTGATCCCCCTTCAGGACGAGTTACTGAGAGATGCTCTAGTCCATGTTTGGCCATCTAGTCTCCTTTATGCTTATCCCCACTTCCTTTGATTCCCAAATTCCTACAGAAGCCAATCCAGTTGAAGAGCTCAGTTATGCTTATTGCTCCCTACCGGCTTTGACAGGTGTGGTTCCCCTTCCTTTGATCTAATTTTCTTTATCCTCCTTAGATACTGATCCCAACTCCAGATCGCCTCTGTCACCTGTCAGGGATGAGTCATCCCAGTATCCCAGCCCTGAAACTAAGTGCATGGTTTCTCTAGTTCCAGTAGTAGCCAGACAGCCCAGGCTTTCTTCCCCCACACATGCCATTCTGTTATCATCATAAAAAGACTCTACCAAGAAGGTTTACAAGAGCAAGTGGAAAAGATTTTCCTTGTGGACATTGAGAAATAATGTTGACCCTTTTTCTACTCCGGTCTCTTCTGTTCTTGATTTCCTAACTACACTTTTCAAAGAAGGAGCTATTTTTTTCTACAGTTGGCAGCCATTTCAAATTTTCATATAGGAGATAAAAATTATATATATATTTCCTAGTTACATTGTACATCACACTTTTTTTAACTGTCATCAACCCAACATTACATAAATTGCTCAATTCCTGCCTTCCCTTAATACTCCTGCAAAATATTACTGTGCAAGTATTGTTCCCACAATTTCTATTTTATCTGTGTAATTTGCTCCAACTCAAACTTGTAAAAAGATATTGAGCATAACAGGAATGCAATTTTTAGATCTATAAGATGTTCTAGGATTAAATACATACAAATAGATGTCCTTCTGTTCATATGTTGCAGTATTCATAACATGATGGCGTCTGCCTCAGGCTGTCCCGAACGTCTGGCCAGTATACAGAAGTCTAAAGGTACTGTTAGGTATGTGCGATGTCACACATAGGTCCCCGTCTAATGTCGGCCATAAAGTGATGGCATGTACCATGCTCGGAACTTTTCTGCCACCAGTCTGAACACCTTCTCCAGTCGTTTGCTCAACAGCAAAGATGCTGATTCTAAGTCAGATAAGGGACCCATTTGGGGTTTTTCTTTAATTTTTGTGCTCCTGTTGTTTTGCTGAGGTTACATCTAGGAAGAGCAAGTGTCAGTATAGAAGGCAAATTCCACATAAGGATTCCCACGACCTGTGCCTTTTTTGTTTAGGCTCTAGCCATGACCAAATCTCCTGTGCTATTTGCAAAGCCTTTGTTCTTAAGACCCTTCCCAGCCATCTCACTTCTCTTAATTTATACTTAAAGAACCAATGCCTTAGGCATTTAACTCGGGGCGCCATGGAAGGTATGTTGGGCCCTTCAGGGCAACCTGTTTTAAAAAAGGCCAAGAAATCTAGGCCTGAGGTCTGTGCTGCTCCTGCAATTCTGGATGTCTCTCCTGAGGCCAATGTTGGCCCAGAGACCCGTTCGGAAGCAGGCATTGATTCTTCTGCGGATACCATACTGGAGGCCACAAAGGAACCTGCTAGCATGTCCTCAGGGGAAATGTAGACATCTGCAGCAGATGTATGGGGGGAACCCAGGCTCATAGTCTGAAGGTCCTCGCAGAATACCACAAATCCTTGTATGTGAAAAGGTTCTAAGCAACATTATCAAACGTAGGTCTACGTCGGGTCCCTCGACCTATCACAGTTTGGATGTTCCACTAAAGAAAAAGTAGAAAACAAAGCATGCTTCTCCTTCTTCTCAGGCACATTCTGCAAATTGGCAAGCCTTTTCTCAAAGACTGTTTAATGCCATTATGCCCCTTAGGCAGTCTACAGGGGTCTCTCTCCCCTTCTTCTTCCCTTTCTCCAGTTCTCCTCAAAAAAGAATTAGGATTGAGGATTCCTTAGATGAAGATGATTCCTCTGGTGATGAGCCACTGGCATATTCTGCCCAGATTTCCTCTCCATTGGGGAATGCTTCCCCAGAGGAGGAATCAAATGGTACAGAATCTCCCAAGGAAGATATTACCTTTGGTGAGACTATTGTGAAGATGAGAGAATTTTTTAAGTGAGATTGCTCTCAGGTTTCTGAGGTGCAAAAAAAAGATAGTATGACCTGTTACAAATGGATTCCCCTTCCCAATCTGCATTTCCAGCAGTGTTACCGGCTTTTTGGATGCTTTCTCCTCTGCTTCTAAGTGTCTGGACTCACAACCTTCTGCCTGTAAAAGGCCAGCTAGATTTTACAGAGTGCCAGAAGATTTCAGGTTTTTATTTAAGTGCCCTTCTGCAGATCCAGCTACAGTCTCAGTGGCTGCTGATAAGCCCCCAAAGCATTTACCTTCAACTTCCCTCCTTCCCTTGGATAAGGAAAGTAAAGTTCTGGATAAGTTGGGGAAAAAACTCTATACCTGGGCCATTCTTGCCTTTAGAGCTGTAAACTGCAAAACACATTTGATCAAATATGCCTTATCCCTCCTTCATCAAGCCACTCAGCTTATTTCTGAGCTTCCTGACTCGTACATTAAGTCACAGCTTTCTTCCATTTTGGGTTCCTCTTCTCAAGTGACACATCATTCCATTAACTGCAGCTATGATGTAGTCGAAGCATCTACCAGAGCTGCTGCATCTGGCTCTGTCTTGAGGAGGTACTCTTGGCTGAGGCTCCAGACACTTCCAGATGATATCAAGGCAAAAATAATGGATGCTCCATTAGATACAAAGACCGTGTTTGGATCTGCAGCTGCAGAACTTTTTAAGTCCTTGCAAGAGAAGGGTAAGGAGCTCCAGGACCTTGAACATATTTTTGTGTCCACAGTTCCAAAATTTCAAAGGCACTACCCTTCTAAAACATCCTTTGTTAGGAAGCAATCCAGACCATCTTCATCCAGGGGTAAAAGACGTGCCAGAAAATCATACAGTGCCAAGACTTTTTCTGCTACTTTTCTTGTTCAGTAGCAGCCTTTTCCGAGCAAGCCAGGTAGTTTGTGACTACCAACCTCTCTGCAGCCAGACCTCACTATCTTTACATCTTTCTCTATCTCTTCCTGCTTGGAAACTGATCACCCAAGACTCCTGGGATCTTTCTATCATACACAGAGGATAATTTATGGTATGGAAAACACTTCTTTCCTACAGGAACATTCCTCAACCTCCAAGAGACTAGCTAGAATTTTTTCCTCAGGTGATTCTAATTTTGATTTCTCAAGGAACCATTCAAGAAGGACCTCTTTCACAAAAAGGAAAAGGATTATACTCAAGCATGTTCCTAGTCCCCCAAAAAGATGATCCTTGGAGGCCCATTCTAGATCTGTCGCATCTAAACACCTTTCTGAAGGTTCCAACCATTCTTATGCTTTCCTTAAACACCCTGCTCCCTGTCATTCTTCCACAGGCCTTTATGGTGTCTCTAGAGATCAAAGATGCTTACCTAAATGTTCCTTTTCACCCTGTTATTCTTCCAGGTCCTATAAAGTGATTCACAGACAACACCACATGTCTTTGATATGTCAACAAGCTGGGGGACCAAGTCATATCTCCTGTGCAGGTTGGCTCTCAGGGCTTGGGAGTTGGCAACTAGGTATCTGCTAACTCTTCAAGCAGTCTACATTCCTTTCAGTCAGAATGCAGTGGCAGACACATTGAGCAGGTCCATGACTCAATCTCATGAATGGATGTTGCACAGGGATATGTTTTTGGACATTATCCACCAGTGGGGTACTCCTCAAGTAGATCTCTTTGCCTCCCCTATGAACAGAAAACTTCCAAAGTTTTATGCCAGAGTTCTATTCTTCAGGGGTTTGTAGAGAGTGATACTGCTCCTCCCAACACACTTTTTTCTGCATGTGCTTTAGTATTCTCTCTCGTATTATGAATACTGCAACATATGAATAGAGGGACACAGAATAGTTGTGTAAAATCTTACCATAACCATAAATGTCCTTCTTTTCTATATGTTGCAGTATTCTAACCGTCCCTCCTTCCCTCTGATGCTTGTTTGAATTCTGGATGTGTGTTTATCTCAGACTGGTGTTTTTATTGGGGCATTCAGTTCTGAGGATTGTACGTGCTGACGTCTACTTTATACCTTTCATTGGATGGGGACCTATGTGTGACATCACAAGTACCTCACAGTAGCTTTGACTTTTGTATACTGGCCAGATGTTCGGGACAGTCTGCGACAGATTCCCTCTTGTTTTGAATACTGCAGCATATAGAAGAGAAGGGCATGTATGGTTATGGTAAGATTTTACGCAACTATTCTCTATTCTCAAATACAGCAGATTATAAATATATTTATAAAATCTTATACAAAATAGGCTGTAAAAAGGGGAGGTATTTTTTTTTTATAAATAACACCCAACTTACTCCAGGTACTGAAATTAAATTAGGCTATATTGAAAGAGTACTAAGCAAAGGGATAATCACTAAAAGTACATGAGAACACTTCAGTGTGATCTTACAAGGATCATTACAGCCGTCATTTTAAGTATAGAGAGATTCCTTGAGATCAGAGACATGCACTTGTTAAAACCCATCATTAAAGGAAAGGGGAGTAGGACAGAGTTGTATAGATCTATAAGTCAACTTTCGTGTTCAGGAAGAATAATGGAGAAAGTTATATTGGATTAAATTATTGTCTGAAGTCGAAGGGTTGGGACTTGAAACTGTATATACAAATGCATATGTTGAAAATAGATCTACAACTACCTGTAACATTATATTCTGTAGTAATAGCAGCAATAAATGAAAACTTGTGGTGTAATTTATGTAGCCCTATCTTAAACTTTTGAGAGTGTCATATGTAAAACACTTATAAATAAATTTAAAAAACTAGGCATTTAATGTGATCTTGATAAAATGAATAGCTGTATGTCTCATAAATAGGACATAGAAAGTATTACACAGCAACTGGGCATGTGAAATTTGTTCATTACAGTCAGGGTGTCTCACAAGGCTCTGTCTGGACCCATGTTTAAGTTATATCTTTTTGATTTATTGTTTTCATCTGAGATATTCCACAGTTTGTATGCAGATGACCTAGAAATTGGAAAGCTGATTTCACCTGTTATGCATAGGTTATGTCTGCAAAAGATCTTAACTTAAATGATCGTTTGGGCACAGGAGAATAATATAGTAATAATATATAAAACTAAACATGTGGGATTTGAGAGAGAGATTGTGGTGTGAATATTTAATACAACACACAATCCTAGTATCTCCTTGTAATCACTCACTCTCTCTCTCTTCCCTTTTTCTCTCTTAACATTCCTCATATGTTTTCTGTCTACCACATGTTCGTTTTACTCAAACTATTCTGTTCTGCTTTCCTACTAGTGTACCTATACTTTTCTAATACATAATTATTGAAAGATGAATACTTAGTACCTTGTTGGGACACTTGAAAATACTCTTGTCTGTTTTAATCTGTTTTTTTTTTTTTACTTTAGTTATACTTTTCTTGTAAAGATGACACCAAAACATGTAAATGAATTTGTATATTTACCGTCAAATTCTGTGCATGCAACCATGACTGTCTTTTTAGTTGCATTTTATTCTGCGGTAATATTTTTGTTCCATGCTACCTGTAACAATCATTATTGGACTCCATTTTTTTCAGTGTGTGTCATAAGGTATAGAAATGCTGACCCCCCAAATGATAGCATAGTCCCATAGATGTCCACAGTCAAACTTAAATGGCATTTCATAGCGGCAATATGACTGTGATAAAGCCCCTGTACCACTTCAAGGAAACAAGCCCCATAGAGATCTATTTACACCAAATATCACACAGAATACAGCTCACTTGTGGGATTTTACTTTTTCCTTGAATTACTGGGAAGAGCTGTTTGGTGCTTTGGCTTTGGTTCACTTAACAGTGTTAACAACCCAAACCATTCACAACAACCAGCACCCACATCCATTCGAAACTGTATCACAACAGCGTAAGACAATCAGAAAAAAGAAGCCTCCTTGCAATCCACAAAGCAGCACACAAGCATGCATGCCTCCTCAGAAGCCTCATGCACACAATCTTATCCATTTTCTGCGCCACCCACTCATGCCTGTGATTACCAAGAAGAAGCTTTTAGTGCTTTTGTTTTGGTTCCACGGCTTAAACCATTATCAGAAACCAGCCCCCTTCTCCTCTAACTGGAAACAAACATTTTTTAAACAAAAAACATATTTATTATTTATCATGTATGACATAGACAATCTTACATTTATATAAATGAAAGCCACATTGACATAATTTAGTTGCAAACTTTAAGCATTACAGACCCCTTGACACAACTGTAGTTGCAAATATTAAACATCACTTGTAATCTAGCCCATCATTGTAAGTCAAACATTACTCAACTTATTCAAATCATGCCTTCTTTTAAACCTCGTTCTTCCTCTGCATATTGTTAGTTGCCAATTGAGTACTAGCTATTTTTCCTCATAGTATTTAGAAATGTCTGGGGGATCCATTTTCTAATCCTTAACACTACTTAACTCAGTGTACAGTTATTTGGCTAGTACAGCTTGAAACTGACAGTTTAAGTACGCATATACTTTTCAGTTTACAAGCAATTATACCATTATGTAAAATAACATTTTTTTGTCGGTGGCAAGGCCCCTTATAACCCCCATCTCAGGATTTTCCTAGCCCCCTTACTTTATTATTCTTTTCTTTTTGCCCCCCCCCCCCCATTGGATGCCTTCCAACTAACCATCTCCTATTTTCTGCTCCTACTGTTCCTAACTTTAATGTCCCTAATACTAAGGTACTGCTTTGGCCATAGGAATATTGGGAAAAAGATGAGAAAGAGTGATAAAGTGCCTCTAGCAGCATCGCATATACAATGTTGTTTTTGTGGGAGATTTTTTTTTTTAATATCCTAACTGGTAGAGCTGCTGAAGTTAGGCATACCACCACGTGCTTAGTCAGTTGCAGCCCTACCTTTGTTTGCTGAATTCTTAATGGCAGTCTGTCTTTCAACCCCAGCATATCCTATCAGTGGAGGAGTGCCGGATTGCAGACAGAAATGCTTTGCCTCGCTGCTGGAGTGGACAAGCGAGCAAAAACCCTCTTCTTCCAACCTCACCCTGGTGTCATCTGGGTCACAGTTGGTGCTTCATCACTCTACTAACTTTATTATTCTCATTCTAGGGCTGTTGCTCCTTGTAGAAGGTGCACTCAGCAAGGCAATGTGTAGTACTTAGTTTGCCTTTTACCCTGGGGATGATACAGTCTTGGAGAAAAAAAACACACTCGAACATGTGCGCACACACACACACACACACACACACACACACACACGCACACACACATGCAGTACTATTCAAATAGTAATATGTCACTCCTGCAGGGAGCATGCAAAAAGATTTGGGCATTGACTTCCTTGAGCTGTAATGTTCAAGCAGTCATGATACAAGTATTGATAAACAGCATGTAAGCATCTTCTAGGGATGCAGACACTACGTAATAGTACAAGATATAGTTGGAGGACTGACAAAGCACCAGAGGTTGATTCAGCCAGTGTTTTTTCTTTTTTTTTTTTGGCAGTAACCTATGGCTGGGCATGTATAATGCTTGGTTTAATACAGCTGGCAAGAAGCCATCATGACCAGTAAAAACGCCAGCCATGGGTAAACAACTATTAGTTATATCTAGACATGGATTATTAGTATTATATAATGCCATTATTAAAAAAAATAGTTAACTTTTTAAGTAACGGCATTGTATTTTGGAGTTTCTTTTCTGTTCCATCCCTTCTTGTCATGTTGATTGCTATGGAATGGCTTCTTATTGCACTGCACATGTGTAGAATATGCATTTCCCAACAGTTGCACAGTACTTTTGATTAAGTATACTTTGTGCCACTTTTTTAGGTCTTATTATGATTATAATGCTTGTTAACGCATGATGTGTTGAGTCACTGCAAGACTTCATTTTTCACATTTTTATGTAATTTTGGTGCAGAAGCATTCTGACAATATTACTACTATGATTAACTTTTGGTTGATTGCTTACCTTACTTAGCAGAGAGAAAATGATGGCTATATTTTTTGGCATGAACATTCATTTCTGTGAATCACTGAAGTTTCTAAGCTACTCTGTGGGGATAATGCCACATTTACAGTGGACAAGCTGATTGCTCTGTCCTGTCAGAATGCATATTTCTGAATACAGAGAAGATGACCTGGGTTCAATTCCTAGCCAATGCAGTACTGCTGTTAGGTCTACTTGATATTGCCAAAGTCATTGTTAATAACTTACACTATAATTAATCTGTAAATGGAGTTTTTCCCTCTGTGCATCCTCAGTAAATAAACTATATAATTACACTTATGCTAACAGTATTTTTTCAGCGTATTGATTTTGGGGAACGACTTCATCATTTTGCAACTTATTGCAGAACATGCATCTTGCATAGTGGTTGAGGCAACGGGATAACATTACTACACATTTTCAGGCTACCTCAGATAAACTCCAGCAGATTAACTGAATTGTTTTTTTTTTTTTTCTTTTTTCTGTACATTATAGTTTGACGGTTGATAAACTGAAGAATAAATTACAATATGTATTATTATTATTTTTTTTATGGCATATAGGATAGGGAGAATCCCATGTTTTAGATAACTGGAATTAGCCATTACTGCTATTAAAACATGGCATGTAGAAAATTATATGTATACATGTTCAAGATTTTTATGACTGATGTCCCTATTTGTCGAAGGGAATGCTAAATGTGACTGTATATTGCAATAGCTGTGCATGTTTATGCATTGTGGAGGGAGGGAGGGAGGGAGCAAAAACTACTCTTTTTTTATGCGTTAGTGATGTTTGACCCAGATGTTTTGCAAACTGAGAACAGGCAGATTTTTTTATTCCTTGTACTTTCATCCTTACCATTTGGTGTATATGAAGGAGCTGTATTAGTAGGCTGAATATTATCTTGGTAGTATTACTTTGGTTACAGTGGTGTCAAGAAATAAGCAGCCTTATAGTTTGTAAGTAAATGAGTTTTTACTGAATGCAAAGATATCAAGGGTGGAGTTATTTAGCTGTCAAGGTAATAGAAAGCATTGTCTCTTTACAGTCTTTTCTATACAACACAGCTGTTTTAGAAAAGTTGCTTTCTTGCTTGAAGGAGTCTTCTAGTTCAGTGAAGAAGCAGCCCCCCCCCCAAAAAAAAAAAAAACGATCCAGAGTTTGGTGATGGGATTTTATAAGGATGAAATGAACAGTTGCTGTACCCTTTCTGTTGAGGCAGCTTTGCTAAGCTAAACAGTTGTATTTGCACCTGTGTTTCTAGAGCAGCTCATAACCTCAAACAGCAGCAGCAGAAACACAATAGGCCCAGTAACTGGCAATGAAGGTTTCAAAAATGGAGAACATTCTAGTAGTTTCCACTAGATCCATAACAAGGGCAGGGTAAAGAGATTAGCTGCCCTGGGCAAAAGTTACTAGGGACACAACTGGCAGATTCCAGTGGGATGCATTTTCAGTAGTGGCATTAATTTATGAAAATGCAGCTTCATAAATCAATGCTGATACTGCATTCACAGTTGTGGTTGAAGGTTAGTGTGTGCTAGTAACTGTTGTAAGGTGTTTGCTACAGTTAGTTATTTGTTCCTCAGTTTCTGTTTGAAGGGACACCACTTTGGGAAACTGCCTAGGATACCACCTATCTGTAGCTCTGATTTCAGCATAGTGTCAGACAATGTATATCCCCAGCATTCCAACAACTAATTTACTCTAACTTTCTACAGACACATGCGTGCACGCGTGCAGACACACACACACACAAAACACACAAATAATCGGCTGCCTGGTAGTGTTTGTGCCTCACTGTTGAAACTCTACTATTTTTAACTGAGGGCTCTAGCCCCATCCTGTCAGTCTACAAATTAGGCTTACACTTCCAGTTGTACATCACTTTCCAAGCAAAACATCTAAAGGGCAACCATAGCCTGAAGTTTTAAGCCACAGAAATGTTATTAAGACAGGACCAAAATAGCTACCGTCTTCCACTTGACCACACCGACTGTCGCATAGCTTTCCTGCCAACTCAGAACCAGGGGTTGAGTGAATGCTGTGACCAGTGAGTTAAGCCCCTGAGCAATGTTCTACTGTAAAGCAGAAAGGCTGTAATACCAAACACAATTGAGTTCCTGTACCACTTTTGTTTTTATGCTTGCTGATATACATAAAAGGGACCATACATTTTCTGCCTAACAGTATCTCAAAGCAATCATTGCCCATTTGACAGCGAGACACTGCTTTCCATTGTGCCATATTTTACTTCCTCCAGACTGGGTTTTCTACTAAGGTAGTAGATCAAGTGCTCTTTCGTACACATCATGTGGGATAGAACAGCCCCAAAACTAACCTCTGAGGCATCCACCAAGACATGAGGACTACAGACTCTTTAGGAAAATTAGGTGTGATAAGAGTAAGATGAGAACATAGATTATCCTTCAAGATAATGAATGCCTCTCACTGTCATCCATCCATGGGAGTTTCAGTGGTGCCCTGTCTTTGGGAAGGTCATTCAGTGGACATACTTTGCTTGCAAAATTTAAAACAACTTTTCTGTTATACTCTGCTAGACCCCAACATGCTTGACCTACTTTTTCATCACTGGTCGGGGACAGTTTTGTATAGCTTCTGTTTTCTCCACTTATGGTTTCTTTGCACTGTGGCCAAATCCAAATCCCAAGAATTTTGCTTATACATGTACGGATTACTTGTATCCCTATACTGCCCCAAGAGAGTCTTAGACTGCCTGGAATTTTTGTAGGTGACTGAGTCTTTACAAAAAGATGGTTACGTCATCAAGATAGACAGTGGCATAGTGGGTATGAGGCCATGTGATTCTGTTCATCAGGAGCTGGAATATAGCTGGAGTGCCATGTGTACTGGAACAGTTTATTAGGAGTGGAAAATTACACTTTTCCTTTTATCATTTCTATCAGGGGAAATTGAATGTCAAAGTATGGATATACTAAGCGTTTTACAACTGTCGGCTTAGTCATCCATCCTGGGCATAGGTTCTGTATCAATGTTTGGGTCCTTGTTGAGTTTGCAGAAATCATTACAAAATTATATTGTGCCATTTGGTTTTGTTGTCAGCATTACTGGGCTATTCCAAGCACTTTGAGATTCCTTGGAAATTTTCAGTTTTAGCATCTTTTGAATCTCCTAACTAATGGCCTCCTTCTGGATTTCTAGGATCCAGTATGGTTTTACTTTTATCCCTTATTTTAGTGGTGTAATTATATCATGGTAAACTAGATTGGTTCTTCCTGAAAGTGCCAAAACAACATTAGTGTTTTTTTTTAACTGTCTTACCTATTTCTTCTAATGAGCTGATAGAGTGTTAATCACTAGAGCTGTCTGGGCTCAGACTAACTACCAGCACCTCCCAGGCCTTCCATGCCTTCAGTACATTTATGTGGTAAGCTTGATCAGGTTTTCACTTATCTAACATGTTTTCTTCCAGCCTTAGAGACTACACAGAGAGCTTCATCATGTACCTCTTCATATAGCTGAGGGAGGGGGTGCATTGCAAGTCATTCACAACAACATAAACAATGACTATGTCTTTTTTTTAAACAAGAAACATCTTTATTAAATTATCACTTATGACATAGGCAATCATACATTTTATATAAATGAAAACAAGCCATATTGACATATTAGTTGCAAGTGTTATATATCACAAACTATAGTGACATAATTTTACTTGCCAACATTATACATCACTTATAATCTGCCCAATCATTGTCAGTCAGACATTATATAGCTCATTCAAATCCTGCCTTCTTTTAAACCTCATTTCTCACCTGTATGTATTGTTCCCACAATTCCCATTTTTTTCCTATGTAATTTGCTCCTACCCTTTTCTAAAGATCCCAATCCCAGTTGCTTTATCTCTGTTACTATATTCACTACTTCTTGTACAGTTGGTTTAGATGTTGATTTCCATTTTCTAGTAATTGCTTTTTTGGCAGCCACCATAATTAGACTCAGTAAGGCCTTGCTATGTCTAGGCAATTTCAATTCTGTATCATAGATGGAGTAGTCTGCATGGAATCGTTAAAGTCTGTCAACTCATTACAGTCACAGAAAAATGTCTTACTAATTACTTCTTTCTTCCCCATCACACCTCCGACACTTGTTGTCTACCTGAGGAAAACTTCTCTGGAGTCTACTTGTGGTATTAAAATACCTGTGTAAACATTTCCAAGCAAAAATCCTAAATCTTCTAGATTTTGTTGCATATGTGGGAAACATACATGTATCCCCACATTGATTCTTTGCTTATCCAGTCTCTCTTCCCAATCTTTTCTAACCTCCTCTGCCTTTATCATGTTTAGGGTGACTGTTGACTGCTCTTGTTAGCCTGAAAGGCTTGGCCAGACCACTCTGGTAACTCTTGTCTGTTCTGATAGTAAAATAAACTATCCGTGGTATAGAGTGGGTGTTATTGCTGAGGTTTGGCTGTGATGCAGTTGTCTACAGTGCTACTCCTAGGAGGTCTTTGAGGCTTTGTAAGTGATTTCTGTGCAGTGTTCGGATGTGGTGTTAGCCTTGTGCTCTTGTGGTTGGTACCCATACTAATAAAAGTTAATGCTGCTATATAACCCAGTAGTAATTTAAGACAGAAACAGCAGCAGTAGCTCCTTCTCTCATCAGGGAAACATTATGACCAGTTTCAGATGCAAAATTACCACAACACTAAACTGGTCTTTTAAATCTGCACTAGTATGCTCTAATTTATAAAATTAGTACAAAAAGGTTGCTTCCAAGAGACTATTTTTTTTTCAAATCAAATCTGATAGCAGAGTTCAAAGCAGGTTGATCGTGTCACAACTCAGCACAGTTGACTGGAAGTAGTCACAAAAGAGACGCACACTGCTATACAACATTAGGAATTTAAGCCAGAAACAACAGCAATTGTAGCCCTTCACTCACCAGCTTGACCAGTTTCAGATATGAAATTACCACAGCACAAAACAGGTCCTTTAAATCAGAATTAACATACCCTAATGCATAAAGTAATTGCAAAAAGGTCACTTCCCAGATCTTGTGAGACTGTTTTTCAAGTCAAACCCTATTGCAGAGGTCATGACAGATTCAATATGTCACAGCCCAGCAAAGCAGAGTAAATGGGGTATTTTTGTCAAACCCCCTATTGTCCCCGATTCTGTGGTAGGATTGGTATTCTAATTGTTTCCTTTTTTGTGGTGTGGTAGCAATGGTTGATTTTCAAGTTTATTGTTTTTTTTTCTATGTTAGTACTTAAGATTGTCTCCATTCCATATCTGTTTATAGCAATGTTTGCAAGTTTAGGAGTTTTCTTGTTTAGAACACAATTTATTGAGTTTATTGCTGTTGCCTTTTTTGTAAATGTTGTGTTGTTATTATTTTTTGTGGCAGAGAGAACTGCTGGCATGTGCTACTTAATTTGGATTGTTAAAGCGATTTGTTCAGTTTTTCCTAGGTACTTCATAGAATTTAAAGAGTTAAGTGCCGCAGTGTACTTGGTTTACTTTACTTCCTTATCTTTTTCAGCCATTTTTTAATAAAAAAAGATTTGCAAACTTTTCTAGTAAACCACAGCCCAAATAAATGTAACGTATCTCTTACTGACATCAACTGAGAAATAACATGAGGTGCATCCATAGACTTTAGTGGATGCATCTTTGCACATGCAAGAAGATACAAACATTAATGTCTATGGATGCACCACATGCTTTTCCTAAATTAATGTCACTGATGTTAAAGATTACTGCTGAGTCAGAGTGACAAAATCATAGAGAAAACAGTATTTTTAAAAACAGTTTATTAAGAAAAACTATTGAGTTGGAGCAAAATGCTGTCTGTCACATTCTGCACCACATCCTGTGGCGGCAAGGTATATTTATTTTAATGAACAAATCACTTTAAGATTTAAATTCCCTGCTCTTTTTGTGAAATGCCATGTATTCTATAGCAATATGGCACATGTATAAGCTACAAATAACTTTGGCAGATGGTATATTTAACATCCTTATAAGATGCCACCATTTCAGACAAATGGAAGTTTAGTGTAGTATCTTTTTCAAAGGATGCTAACTCAGGGGTGCAGTTTCCCCTCATGCTGCACTGCTGATTCAGTTTTGGAACATGACTCCACATATTTAATTTGAGAAGGAAATGTGCTGTCTGCTGATCTTTTCAGCAGCAGAGATGACAGTATGTGCAAACAAATATTTTTATCAAAAGTGGCAACAGATACGGTCTCAGACAGATGTTGATTTGGGTCTTAATTATAGTAGCATTTTCATTTAGATATACAAGCATAGTGTTTTGCTTTAACCTACCTCCTAATCTGTAAGAATTCTGGATAAAGCCAGAAATAATTGTGCGGGAGACAAAGGCCCAAAGTCAGGAGCATATTTTACATGTTGCTGTTGTAAACTTATGAAAGTTGCTAGGATAACATAGTAGCATGCATTTTATGAGGATATGAAATCAGAAACTCTAATGTAATTCATTATTTAGTAACCTAAATCCTCATTGATTTGCCACACAATGACAAATGTTATGAGGAACAGACCAAAAAGATCAGGCAAAAAAATCTGGATATTCTGGACAGTTGAACAGTATGCTTTTTCATCCATTAGAATATAGGTGTGGGTGGCCACAGTGGTGCAGCGGTTAGCGTTGCCGCCTCACAGCAAGAGGTTCTCCGGTTCGATCCTCGGCTGGGGTGCTTTCTGTGCGATGTCTGCATGTCCTCCCTGTGGCCGTGTGGGTTTCCTCCGGGTGCTCCGGTTTCCTCCCACATCCCAAAGACATGCTGTAGTTGGATTTGACACTCTAAAATTGGCCCTAGGTGTGAGTGTGTGCATGTGTGTGCCTTCTGTGGAAGATTGGGTGCCGGGCTGGCAACTCGACACCATAAAACTCCTCTGCCAGTCATGAGCGGACAGGTGATCCGCTGTGGCGACTGCTAACCGGGAAAAGCCGAAAGAAGAAGAAGAAGAATATAGGTGGTAAAAAAAAAAAACAAAGGAAAACTAATAGAACATAGTTTATACTTAATATGAAATATTGTTGTTTGATCACTTCTTATTTAGCCTTACATGCAAGAGGTGAAATGTGAAATAGTTTCAGTACAATAACAAGGAAATTTCAGTTATAATGACTCATCTCTGAAATACAGAGTGGAGGGGAGGGCTTTCCCATTCCTGTTTTGCCAGTTTTATTTTCTCTTCTATGGTTCTTTGTTTCCTGGCTGAATGTTTATGTGTATACACAAACTGCCTTACTCTGATGAATAACTGTTGTGTTAGAAAACATAACCGTTAGCCATTAATGATTTTATAGTACTGTATATGCAGCCAACCTACTGAACATTATTACAAAGATCATGTCTTATATATTTATTCAGCAGTACAGTGCATTGTACTGTAGCAAAACACAACTTAGTATAGTCAATATACCACATCTAAGTACAGTATTATATGATCGTGTTAAGAAGTGTAGTACAGAAAATGTGCAGTGCTATACATAGTACTCCATTGTACACTGAAGTGTTGCATTGTTAGAGATAAAATGTAAATAGTCTCAAAAATGGCATCATGAATAGAATTTAAACATTAGTTTTTCTCAAGATTTACACATTAATATTTGATCTTTTTTGATTTAAGCAAATGCATATTCGGGTTGCCAGTATTGAATGTGGAGATAAAACTTCCCTTTACGAAGGCATGTTTGATCTTCTCTAATTTTTTGGGGAGAGTTTTTGTTGTAGTTATTTCTGAACCCCACTCTACCAAATGATTTAACTTTTACATGTAGAAGAACCCAGCTATCTTACTGAAGGTGTTACGCAGAATCTGTATAGCTGTTTTCATTTACTTGGGTCACGATGAGTCCAAAACAGGGATAAACAACAGTAAATAATCAAGTTGCAAAGAAAAGAAATCGTAGAAGCAATGGCTTCTGATTCATGAGGCAGTGTTTTTGTCAGTAAAATGAACAAAACAAAAGCAGTGTAAAGTTATTAAATTTTTGATGATTGTAAGTTCTGCAGACTCCAATATCCTTCATTATGTTCTGAATTTGAAACATATATATAGTTTTTCTATAAGAACTCAAACAGTACTATACTGTACTCGTAAACATATGTCATCTAGTATAGGGATATCTTTGGGGCAGGCAGATGCATAATGTTTGAGAAAATTTTACATTTGCAACCATTTTATAAAACTTTACTGCATTAGGCACCATATATATATATATATATATATATATATATATATATATATATATATATATATATATATATATATATATAGTGGCTGCAGATGTTTTTTTTTTTTCACTTCTGTGAGTCACAGGCTGACATACCAACTGGCCAAAGAACTTTGTTATGACTCGTATATGCTAGTACAGAGGTTTTTAAGGTCTGTTCCTTATTACTATAAATTGCAATGACTTTTCTTTGAAAGAACATGACTATATTCAGCATACTGGTGCAGCATTCCAGCAGTATAGCTTAATGATGAAAGTATAAAGATACATGATGCTCAGCTGTTCTCTGCAGATCTGCTAGAGAGTGTACAAAATGGTTACAGAAGCATTCAGAGCAGTTATTTTATTGGATGTTCATCATTAAACACTATTTGTGCAGTAGTCTCAGCAGCATGGGTTATATACCACCAAGGTTATGACAACCAGTCAGCATCCAAAGTTGTAGGGCACCTTCCATGTTCCCTAACCACTGAACAGCTTAGCGAGAGCTATATGAAGTTAGTGACTGGACTGGCAAATTATCACAGCTTTCTTGCTGTCAAAATGTACTTTCCCTACAGGCTTCAAGTGATCAGCAGTTAGGTAGCGTTTCACAAAAGCTGGGCAAATATGTACCTGTCAGGAAAAAAAAATCTACTTCATTAAGTTTTCTGAGGAAATGTTTACATTTCCTTTAGTAAATTATTTACTTAGGCTAGGAATTGTGATTTTTAATGGTCAACTATAAAAATTTTACCTCACTAATCTTAACTTTTGTTGGGTTTACCTATCTAGGGAAAAGTATTTATTATATATTGGGTTTTAGGGTTATCACGTAAAGTTTTACTTTAGAATTTAAAAATCCTGTCATGTGGTTCAGGGGTGTAGCCAGGATTTTAACATTTGTACTCACAGCTCGCAGTCTGCTGCCCCACCACCACCAAACCACACCCACATCAACACATTGATCTCCATCCACACCCCCTTACAAATCGTTCTTCAAGCAACATCCCCTTCACAGTGCTGCTCTCTCTCTCCCATCCCAGAAAAATACATGCCAGGATGCTAATCATTTATATGATAAAGCAATAAAACTAAAATGGATGTTTCAGTTCAAGTGTGGAAAAGCACATAAAGTAGCTTACCATGTTTAAATTATGGCTAACTTTACCACAGTGCAACTGAATCCAGATGACCCCTCATGAGTGCAATCCATTTTAGTGGATACTGAGAGAAGCAAACCCTCGACCCCAAGAAACTGCTTCTTGCTCCTTCCTGGGTCAGTCATTGCTAGCTGGCTTGCATTTCAAGCTAATTGCTCTTTTCTTTCCTGGTTGTCCCAACTAGATTAAAGAGTCGAGGTGTAGTAGAACTTCAGAAATCTTCAACGCTCCAAAAGAACAATAAATAAATAAATAAATAAAATCACAAAAAAGCTAGTGGGAAAGAGACTCAATTGTTTTCTTGATTTTGGAGAGGAGTAAGCACCCCTTTACACCCTTATATGTACCAACTCTATGTGTGCACCAATGTGAAGAAAGGAGAAATCTCCCTAAAGAAGTGAATCATTGCTGGACCACAATTAGAAATTGCACTGGGAATGATTTCCTATAGGAAAAGTGGCATCTTTTTTTTTTTTCTGAAAGCTATCAATGCTCCAGCCATTTCACTCTGACCATGTATAGGGAAGCCAAATCTAAATAAACATTATGCAATCAGTGTTACACTTATAAACAATGATAATGTTAATGATTGTGTTGCAAGGTATAGCTATGGTTGTATAATACTATAAAACAGCTGATATATCATTGAAGTTTAGGGTATAATGAAATATGAGCAGGAGATGAGACTACATCTGACCTGAAGGTGCTAAGTCAGAGATGGATTATGAAAAGGGAAGACAAACTTACAATGCCTTGAAATTAAAGTTAACTAATATTAATTTATCAGATCTTTTTTTCTTGCAAGAAGCAATTGGGAGGGTAGCTCAATTGCTAAGGTGTTTACCTTACAAACACAAGGTGCAGGGTTTGAGTCTCCCAAGGGATAATTGGCTAGGCTTAAAATGGCTCACAAGGGCAGTTAGCTTAGTACTAAACTATGATTAAACAAAGCCAGCTGTGGGTAAATTCCGATATACCCATAAACAGGAATGGATTATTGCTATTATACAATATCATTATTTAGGGTTGGGAGGGTGGCCTAATGGTTAAGGTGTTTGCCTTACAACCACAAGGTGCAGGGTTTAAGTCTCACAAGGGATAATTGGCTAGGCTTAAAATGGCTCGCAAGGGCAATTAGCTTAGTACTAATCTATGAACCTAAGCACACATATACACAAATGAACTCACACATATACTCCAGTACTTAAATATTTGTAAGTTTGCTGAGAGAGAGACTGTTATGTAATAGATATTACAAGTGCAGTTAGAATCCTGCACTGTTATCTATCAGCATGTCAGTTTACAGAGGGAAAGAAAACTCAAAATATTTAAAAAAATGTAGTGCTTCTCCAGTAGAGGAATTATCCCTGTAGTCTAAAAACAATCCTATGCTTTCCCCTTAGATAAACGTGGTAAATCACATCAATTGGCGAACTACAAACTTATAGCCATCTTGTCCTATCTAAAACACAAAAATATGATCACATACATCTGATCAACCACCTTGCAAAGAACAAGTTACTTTTCACAACACGTCATAATTTTAGGCCATGCCATAGCACAGGAACAGCATTACTTACTTTCATAAAGTATGTTTGTTACAGAAAAAAAATCAAGGTAAAATGGTAGCATTCATATTTTAGACTTGTCCAAACCATATGAAAGAGTTTTATACCCCCTGCTCTTTCTTCGACTTAAGGAACTATACCTAACAAACAATACAATCAATTGATTTACAAGTTACCTCAGTGTGTATGTTGAGCCGAGGAGCTGTCAACATCATAATAAATAACATTAGAACCTTAACCCTTTAGTATATTTATAACTAAAATGCATACAGCCTCTCACCCAGCAAAACTACTCTGATCTGCAAATGACTCAACAGCATACTTCTCAACCTGGAACCATCAAAAATCTGGACAAAGGCCCATGAAAAATAGGTACAAATCTGTACGCTGATTAACATAAAATTTGCATACATAATTACGCAACCCCACCTAATCCGATGGGATTGTGGGATGCCAACATTCAAAAGCAAATTGAAGAACAGACAAAATATTAAACATGAAATATAACCCGAACAATAGTATTTTATTTATATTAACATATGAAACTGCATCAAACTTTGAACTTGTGTAAAAAACTAAAATACACTTATTAACTATGATGATTGCTTATTAAACACAACAATTGCTTATTAACCAAGCATTTTTCCCATTTGGGACTTGGCACTTTAATAGAGTCAGTGGTTCTACAGAGTATAAACCCCCCTGCATAAGAAACACCATCCCCACCACATAACCTAAAATAATCCAGAGGTATAGTTAAAATATCGTACACATCTCTTGAATACTTCACTTTCTTACACTTACAAAAGTGAGCATGCTGCAACGTTGCACTCACAGCTCCTGAAAAGAACTGAGGTTGTATTTAGTTCTCACATAGATTCTGATGTTTTCTTTAATCTTCCTCAAAACAAGCAACATTCACCAAAAACATCTGAATTTCATCTCACATGTTTGCAAGTCAAAAACATCAAAGTGTATGCTACATCAATGAAATTCACACACTTGTCTCACTTTGGAAGATGGTGCATTTCTCCACAGGATTCCACTATTAACCATAATAACCAGTCCACCATGTTTATAAAAAGTCCACTTGTGAAAGCATGATGATGACTTATCATTGTAAAAGTTATCTTAAGATGCCCCTCACATTACTTACACTTAGCATATTTAAAATCTCAACCAAATGTTCCATCCAATGCAGCTGATAAAAATCATTCACAAAAAAACATAGTAAGCCTCTTGTGTTGTGCCAGGTCAGGGTTCAATTAACAGCCTTGAACATATAAATCCATCAAAGAATCGAGACCAGGTGAAATATGCACCTAATCACTTTACATAAAAACAGTCAAGTGCTGACATACTCCTTGAACTTCCTTAACATAATCTGAATCCGTACGTAGCGATCTGCTACCTCTACCACCTGCTGTAAAGGAATTCACATCTTAGGTAATTTAACCATTTGTTTCCCCTTCTGTGTGAACTGATGGCTAAAATCAATAGTTTAAATGTAGAACGAACAACGGATAACCGCTACACAGCAACATAAAAATAAATGGTTTATTTTTTACGTTATTCGCTGTTTGTTTTACATTTCTACTTATTGTTGCTGCTGGCAGTATACCATTAATCCTACAGGTGTTTTTTTTTTACTTTATAACATGAGTACGTGGCAAAATCAAGAGTTTACTTTTTGCACTGCTAGACTGTTGGCATTTTAGTTGGAGTCGGCAGATGATGCAGTTTCTATTACGCAAAATATTAAGGTGCTTTTTTTGTTTTGCTTACCTTGTGCCAGAGGAGGTGTAGTTGAGCTGCCAGAGAAAGTAAATTCCTGAATCCTGGCTGGTGGGACTGGGACTGAGTGATCACGGACTGTGGAACACGGATGAGCGCTGGGCGGACTGAACAAACTCTGCAGTCTTCACTACAGTGCAGAACTTGAAGTACATCATGTACTTGGGTTGACAGAATAAATAGCAAATAGTGAAATACTGAACAGCTCTGAAAGCTCCTCTCGCTGCTACGCTATTATGAGTACTCCAGACCATTTCCTTCCCAATTCAAATTTTCAAATAGGCGGGCAGGCAGTCTGCTTCATGAAGTAACATCATTACGCTCCTGCATGCATTGCTGATGACGTCAGCAGCAACTTTAAAAAAAAAAAAAAAAAAAAATATTGAAAGTAATCGGGAATTAAAGGGGGCCACTTGGGAATCGTGGCACCCCATTATTTTGCCTCAAAATACGTAAAAAAAAAAGAGTATGATTGAGAGGTATGCCCTGGGTCCTAGTGCCTGTTTTCTACCCCTCCATTACAAAAACTGTACTGAAGTGCGTACAGTCAGTATGCTTCCCTACGTCCCTGATGTGGTTCACCAACTATTGAAGGCTTTGTTACTCGCTTATCAGGCACTCTTCTTGGCTAGAACATAGAACAGGCTGCAGGCTATTCAGTTTTTCCCTCCTCCATACACAAAAAGAAGAAACTTTATTTATTTATTTATTTTATTTTACATTTGTTAACCGGGATAGTCCGACTGGATACATGTCCATTTTCAGCGGAGGCCCGGGGAGAAAATCTCCAGCATAAACAGATACAGTAAAAAACATTACAAACTCATTACAAAATAAAGTCTCCAGGTAAATAGAATAGTGTAGAATCAATATAGAGATATTTACAAAGTATACATAGACAATCATGAATTGACAAGTTCGCAGGTTAAAGGTTACCCCTGTTTACAACATGGGGAACAAATAGACAGTAACTAGGTTACTAGTTTATTCAACATTTCTTAATTAGTGCTAGCCAGGCTTATTACAGTGGCATAGCCAGTTTAGTACCAGGTGTTGCTTAAGTTTGGTTTTAAACTGGTCTATGGAGGAGAGCATTGTGATGTCAGCTGGAAGTAGGTTCCAGACTCTACTTGTAGAGTTTGCGAATAGGGCATCACCAGCTGCATTGTTAGTTTTGATGGTTTGAATTAATAGTTTATTTGAGGATCGAAGCAATCTTGGATTGTTATAGGGGGTGATTATGTTCCTAGGAGCTGGTGTATGATTTGGGTTATAGAGAATTTTATTGGCCATAATCAGAAGGTTGTATTGGATTAGATTGGGTAGTTCAAGCCACCTAAGCTGTTTGAGGTTGATACAGTGGTGTGTCCTAAAAGGCAGGCCAGTGGCAAATCTGGCAATGTGATTATAACAGGTTGACAGTCTGTTGAGTACAGTCTTGTTTAGACTGGAGAGAAGGGGGAAGCATATAGCAGTGTAGCAAGTAGATGAGAGCGAGCTATAGCAATCTTGGCTGGAGAGGTTAGGAAGTCTTTTATTCTATACAGAGACCCAAGTTTTTTATTGATGGTCTTGATAGTTTGATTTACTTGTAGGTCAAATTTTAGGTTGTTGTCAACGATGACACCTAGTAGTTTTGTAGAGGGGTCAGGGGAGATTATTGTGCCATCTTTTGCATTTATAGTGAAGTTAAAACCAGTAGACATATGTGTTGGAGAGAATAGTAACATTTTAGTTTTTTGGGGGGTTTAATAACAGTCTCTGATCGGAGAGCCAGTTTTCCACAGTACTGAATGTGGACTGGGTAGCAGACCTCAAGTCAGGGAGATGTAGCTGAGCAAACCACGGTGGAGTCATCAGCGTATTGAATGCAGGTGACATTAGGGATGACAGTATGTAGGTCATTAATAAAGATGGAAAACAGTAGGGGCCCTAGTATGTTGCCTTGTGGTACTCTGAGGGTATTTGGTAACAGGTTGGAGAGCTTGTTCTGCCAGAGAACAGCTTGTTGCCTCCCACTGAGGTAGGATGAAAACCACTGAAGGGCCTTATAGTCTAGGCCAAAAGTTTGCAGGGTGTCAATCAAAAGTTGGTGCTCAACCATGACGAATGCCTTGGATAGATCCAAGAAGAGAGCTAAGGATATGTAATTATTGTTCCGGTTATTATTTATGGTATTGGTGAAGGCCAGTAGGGCTGAGGTTGTACTGTGGTGAGGTCGGAAGCCGTGTTGATTATCAGCCACAAGGTGATTTTGTCTTAGATGGTGCATGAATTGTTTATGTATACATTTTTCCATTATCTTTGCAAGTGGAGAAAGTATGGCAATTGGTCTATAATTGGAGAATGCAGTGGATGATCCTCCTTTATGCAGTTGGATTACATAGGATGTCTTCCAAATGGCGGGGATTTTAGCCTCTGCTATGGTGCGATTAATTAGTATTGATATTGGATAGGCAATGGCATCAGCTGATATTTGTAGGTACTTGGCTGGGAGTTTGTCAGCGGAGAGTGTGGTAGGTTTTAGTTTTTTGATCAAGGATCGAATTAGAGCCGTGGACACTGGTGTAAGGCTGAACAAGAGTTGTTTTTTGGAGGTGATACTGTCAGGGCCAGAGGATCTAGGAGGTAATTGATTAGCTAGGGCTTGAATTGTTTCACTAGAAAAGCAGTTAAAACTGTTACTTCTTCAGGGGTTTTATCAATGGTAGCGGCAGGGGTAGGTGTAGATGTTTTACCAGGATGAAGTAATTTATTCAGACCTGCCCAGAACTTTTGGGGATTATTCTGGTTAGCAGTTTGTAAATTACTATAGTATTTTTTTTTACCTTGCATTATGGATTTTTTAGTTTGATTCCTAGCTTGCCTATATTTAACATGGTCATGGGGGTCTTTGGTGGAGCACCATCGAGCCCACATTTTGTTTCTACTGATAATTTTTTGCCTAGTCTCTTTGGAAAGCCAGGGTGCCGTTTCTAATTGAGTACGTTTTGAGCGGACAGGTGCATGCAAATCTAGGATTTCAAGGAATTTGTTGTTAAAAAATACAACTGCCTCATCTAAGGGAAGGTGTTTTAGCATAGCCCAGTTACAGGAGTTAAGTTCCTGTTAGAATTTGGTAGGGTCAGAGTCCCTTTTGTTTCTGACCTTCCTGAGTAAGGGTTGTTGTTGGTTGATGGCTTTTTGTTTAATTATGTAAGTGAGAAGGTGGTCACTTAGGTCGTCGGGGAGGGTACCAGTGGTGTACAGTTGGGGGTTACTATTTACTAGTACCCAGTCAAGTATGCTATCTTTTTGGTTGGGTTTACCAAGTCTGATAGGGGTGGTTATTGTTTGTGTGAAGGCATGTAGGTTGATGTGGGTAGAAGGGGATTTTGAGGAACAGATTCCCCAATCTATGTTACAGTCTCCAAGTAGTAGGGTTTCTTGGGGATAGTGACATGATAGCCAGTGAAGAATATCTTCAAGTATGGCTACATTGTTGCCTGGGTGATATACATACAGATGATGTTGATGCATTTCTTTTTGTTGAGTTGTAGTCTAGTGGCAAGTATTTCTGAGTTATTAATCTGAGGTGGTTGATTAACAACTATGCTCAGATTCAGCTCAGATTTGTAGAGCATGGCTACTCCACCCCCCTTCCTGGAAGCACGATCCAGCCTGTGTATATTATACCCTGGTGGTAACACTTCATTGTCTGTGGTGTTAGTCTTTAACCAGGTCTTAGATATACAGAGAATCTCAGGGGAGTATACAGCCAGGAGAGCATGCAATTCATGTATCTTATTATTAATACTTCTAATATTCAGATGACAGGCCAGGAGAGAGTTATTTGGTCTGCTGATTATAGTTTTAGGGCTTAGGTCACTGGTGGAGGGGGTGTATTTATCAGAGATGGATGGGCCTGGGTTGGGGTGGATGTCCCCACTGATTATGAGGCTTGGTCTGTACCTTGTGATAAGCCTCAGGAGTTTGTGTAAAATTTTGTAGTATTGTCTAGATTGAGAGGTAATGTGCAAGGGATAGGTAAACTGAAAGAGGAACCATGTAGAACTATACCCTTTGTTATTAACATGGCTGAAGGTGGGAAGCTTTACAGTTGGAGTGGTTCGTTCTTCTTTTTAAAATGGGCAATCACTCAAGATAGGGACTGTTTAATAAACCCTGATCTTCAACTTCTTCACTTAACTCTGGATGATTTAGTTTTAATACAGTTTAGGCAGGCATGTAATGCGTTTTAGGGAAGGTTGAGAAATATGCTACTAGAAAAACATATATAGGTAAGTGGAAGAAATTTTCTAGTTCATGACAAAGTAAGAACCAGGCCCTTTTTACTGTCCAGATTCCTCTCATTCTGTAATATTTGTATGAGTTTTTATCCCATGGCTTTTTTTATCCATCTATCAAGATTCACCTTTCACCAGTATTTATCTGCCCATAGGCTGCCCCCTTTCTACACAGACATAAGTTGAACAGTTCTTTAAAAGGGTTTTACATAAACATGCACCTAGAAAACAGCTTCCTGAGATCTTAATTTTGCTGTAGAGAAACCTAAGTTTTCCATTTGAACCAGCTCAAAAAGCTGAATTGAAGTTACTGACATGGAAAACAGTGTTCCCTAGTGCTTTGACCTCTACAAGAAGACTATCTGAGTTACGAGCTCTTATTGTGAGTCAACATTATCTCATTTTTCATAAGTATATGGTATCTTTCAGATCAAGTCCTTCATTTATGCATAAAGTGGTTTCAGAATTCACATTAGGTCAAGCTATAGATTTCCCAATCTTCTTTCCAGATTCCACCCCCCCCCCCCCCAGAAAAGAAAAAAATGGAAAAAGAATTTTACATACGCTGGATGTCAGTAGGCAAATCAGATACTATATTAACGGGACTAAAACCTTCAGGATTGATCATAGGATATTACTAGACTGTCGACCTGGAGGTCATTTTAACCCTAGCCATTTCATCCCACTGTAATACCATAGAAATGCTAGTTAATACCGAAGATTGCATTTAGTGATGACTGCCCAATGTCCAGGAGGGTTGTGTAATCTATCATCAGTAAGAATTTACAGTGCCCCATACACTCATCCAGGTTCCTCTTGAAATGTCACAGAAGTGCTCTTGTTTCACATGAACTGGTAGCCTGTTCCAAAAATGTGGCAGACACTGGGAGATAAATTTGTCTCTTCCGGATGTCCTATTTAAGTGGCAGGCCATATTTCAGTCCCTGGAACAGGTAGCCCTAGTCCCATTTGATTTATGGATATGCAACAAGTTCATTAGGTTTGGGTCTAGAATTGCTCTGTAGGCCAGGCATAAGTCTCCCCTAAGAATTCTATACGATATGGAGTACAGTGACAGGGACTTTAGTCGGTCTGTGTAAGGCACTTGCTTGAGTCCCTTGATCTTCTTTGTTAGAAACCTCTGAGGTCTGTCTAATTGCTGTAGATTCTTAGTATGGTACATGACAAATGGTGCATTATACTCAATTATGGGCCGGATAAGTGCCGAGTATAGGGGGGGGTTATAACTTTTTTTGCTCTCGAGGTGATGCCTTTACTAATCAAGTGTGCTACATAGAAAGCTTTCCTTATTACAGCAGATACATGGTGGTTGAAGTTAAGGTCACAGTCAACATGTGATCCCAGGTCCTTTATAACTTCATGGGTACTTACAGTATTGTTGTTGATTTGATAGTGTGAAGGTACACTGTTTGTGCCGAAGGGAATGATGATGATGTATTTCTTTGCACTTTTGTGCTTTATTTCCTATGAAGAGAGGAAAAAGGGACAAGCAGTGCTAAAGTTTTGTGCACAGTTTCTAATGTGCTGTCTTGTGTTATTGTTTTTTGTTACACTCACTATAATAAGTCACTTCCAGAGAAGGTCAGGGGCAATTCTACTTGGGCATTGGCTTCTTCTGTGGCTTTTTGGAAAGAGGTGGACTCTTGAAGCATTCTAGAGACACCAACCTAGTCATCTGTCTATAATTTTACAAAGCATTACAAGTTAGTTTCCTTTTCAAGGTCCAGAACAGGTTTTGCTTGCATTATTCTTCGGGGTCTGCTAGACTGGAACCCTTCTTCCTTCCCCCTTCTTTCTAAGCTCTGATAATCTAGACATATAGCTTAGGCTACTGTAACAGTGATCTAATGATGAACACCAACCAGTTGTGTAAGTTAATTAACCATAACAGTAGATGTTTGACTAGATCACTGTTGCAGTAGGGGCTCCCTCACTCTACCCCTTAATTGTGTTAAGCTTTTTGCCAGGGTGCTGAATATTTTTATTTTCCTTCTTCCTAGCATATACCTAAAAGGTGGAGCTTTGGCCTCCCTTACTCTGAGGCAAGAAAGCTGTGAAGGTTTGGCACCCTAACCACTGCCTTTATATGGCTGTCATCAAACTGTTCAGCTGTTAGGGTGCATGTGATCTATTTAAACATCTACTGTTATGCCAACGTAACTTACTTAATTCTTGTTTCTGAGACTAGTGCATTATAGGACAATCCAGTACCAAATCTAAAGTGCAGATTCAAACAAATGTGCTTAAAAGAAGAATCATATTGACAAAGATAGCTGCCACAGCTGGCAGAAATAATAAAATAATTATTGTGATTATTACTCCAATGCAGGTTCAGAAATGTAAGCCATGGGCTAAAGAGTGTATTGTGCAGAATACAGATGATGTTTTGATGAAGTATACTGATCTCCATGAAAGCTTATGATGTCTACAAGCTGAGCATCATATTGCAATTTCACTTGAGGAAGAAGTACCTGTGATTTGTGGTCCAAGAAGGCCACCAGTTTTGTGCAGGGCTAGGACGGAGCAAGAGTTGAAGTGTTTGGAAGCAATAGTGGTATAGACAGATTTGACAACATTTTTGAATAGTACATTAACAGTCATGAGACAAGATAAATTCAGGATATGCACTAATCCACAAGAAATGAACAAGTAGATAAAAATGAAACATTCTATACTTCAGACTGCTGAAATAGTAGTTGTGATACTGCCAATTTCTGTACTAGATGTAAACAAGGGTTTGTGGCTTCTCAAGTTGGATCAACACAGTTCCAAACTACTTTCAATGTACTGTTTGGATTGTTACAGTTTCTTAAGTTTACCTTTTGGGATATCATCAGATTCCAAAGTGTTTTGGAGGCTGGTGGCAGCCATAAGCAAATGGCAAGAATGAGTAATCATAACTAATGACATAGTATGGTTCTGTTTTGCAGGAGCATAATATGCATTTACTACAGTTGTTAGATAGACTGAGATATCAAGATTTTAAACATAACAGTCACTTGCCAAGTATCAGTAACTTCTCTGAAATACACGGTTCTTGTATTAGCTAAAATGGTATACAACCAGATGCTGATAAAGTCAGAGCTGTTGTTTTTTTAAACACCTTTATTGAATTATCACTTGTGACATAGGCAAATTTTACATTTATACAAAAGTAATCAAACTATATTAAATTAACATCAACAAACATTATACTTCACATATATTGCTATATATCATATAACCTAAGCAACATTACAAGACCAGAGTCAGAGCTATTGTTAGTATGTGAGCTTACTGACGGATCATCTCATATGCATTTTGTGTGCATGGCACAGCATCTCTCCAAGTTCATCTTTCAATGAGCAAATGTTGCAATACCTCAGGGGAAGCATCAACAGTATAATGCAGTATGGCTTTAGTCAGCAGAAAGTAATCTTGACGTCCTTTAATGTCTGCTTAAAACAGCACCAGACCTTATTTTCTTTGACCTGCAAGTTTGCAAGTATGTTAGAAAGGTCTAAATATACTTCAGCTGAAAGGGGACAGATGTGTATGATATACACGCAGATTGCTAACAGATACATAAAGTACGAACAGGCAGCAAAGAGATGTTTTTCATAGTCTTTGTTTGCTGGTATAGAGAAGTGGTACTCTGCTAAAGCAAATGCATTTTTATAGAAGAAATGTGGCATACCAAGTAATGCTTGTAATGCTCTTTCAATACAGAAAACTACATTATCTTGACTTCAGTGGGTTTTTTTCATGAAAATGTGGTTGTTGCTTCCAAGTGTATAAAATATGTGGAATATAAGAAATGGAAATTCCACTGAAAATGTAATTACTTCCAAGAGGGTGTAGTAAGACTGCCAGAAACTGAAACTAACATTGGCTTTTTGAATCTGCAGACATTTGCAGTGCTTTCAGCTTAAAAAGCACAACCTTCTTTGGATTCTAACTTGTTGGTTCAGCCTTCACCTTCCATAGCTGGAGACTCTGGTAACAGAAAAAAAGTCATTTAAACTTAACAAAATCAGTAAATACAGAATCTGGGACTCTAAAAGTAGAAGCACTGTTAGAATTAGTTCTGGTTTGCTTCTTAAGTATGCATTAGTTGATTGTGTTCCTGAAACAGCGTTCAAACTGGATTTTGTTCTGTATGTACAACTGTGCAACTGCTATTTGGGCTTCAAAGTCAGAGGCTGATAGAAAATAAAGTATAGTGTTTGTACTGGTAATTATAGATCCAGACAGGATGTTAGTTAGGTAACTTCTTTATTCAGTCTGCTTAAACCATTTTATATTTTATTTTCTCTGTGCACATTTATATCTGGTTATATATTTGATTTTACTAAGTGAATTACTTAATTTAATTTATTACAGATATAGAGCTGTATTTATCAATTTTAAATGCCTGTGTCTAATGGTGTATTTATTTATTAGTATATGGGTACATGGCAGACCCAGTGACATCTCAACTGTTGTTTTCCTCCTTTAAAGAGTGACTACTTAAAACTATTCCTAACAGTATCTAATGGCTGGTCTTATTTTAAGGGCAAAGAATAATTTTGTTTTGGTATGCTTGAATGGTCTAGCTGGTGGTAGCATTATTTAAAAGACAGGTTAGTGTATATTGGTCCTGGAAGATTATCATTAGCAACCATTAACCCCTCCATGAAAATGGTGTGTGTGTGTGTGTGTGTGTGTGTGTGTGTGTGTGTGTGTGTGTGTGTGTGAGAGAGAGAGTGTGTGTGTGTGTGTGTGTGTGTGTGTGTGTGTGTGTGTGTGTGTGTGTGTGTGTGTGTGTGTGTGTGTGTGAGAGCCTGAGCCTGTTTACCTGGCCATCTTGATAAAGGATATTCTTCAACCAGATATGTAGATTATATAGACATGATGTTTATCCAGACAAAAATGTAACACTAATTTCTTAGAGAGGGGTGTCACTCAATGAGAGTATTTTGGCAGTTAAGACATTAGCTGAACAGAGAGAGAGAGAGACAGGGGCAGGTGGCAGATATCTCCCGTAGATGTCTGGGAAACAAGCTTACAACTTTACAGAAGTACTGGACCAGTACGAAAAATGGTTATATATTGTTACCTTCTGTTCTGTTTTTTAATATGTACAGCTTACTGTCTCTCAGTTCTCTTGTTTTTCTTTTTTGTGAATTATTTCACCTGGGCAGTACTTGTAAATGGTCAGTTGTGATCAGTGTACCACCCCGGTAAACAAATGTAACACAAAATAAAATAAATGACGGATGCTGTTTGACGTGAGTGAATCTGATCTTGAAAAAAAAATGTATAAAGAGCACTAGCATTATAGTGTATTTGAGACATAAAAATATTAACCACCTAATAACATATACTTAGTCAGTATGCACAGTCTCTGCAGAAGTAAAATCTGACTAATTTCACATTAAAGAGAACTATTTTAATGCACAGGTTGCTGCTTACAACAGCTTTGCATTTCAGTGCTTCATCTATAAATATCGTGCCTACTGCCGTTGCTGAATAAATTGCTTGAGTTGCATTAAAACTGGTATGCTAGTGATCTATTGCCTTAGCTTTTCCTGAACTAGATCAGCTACGCAATTGGGAATGTCTGGCAAACAATTGCATTAGGTTCAAAATTACTAGGCATGCAGTCTTGGAGACCTTTAAGGAGCTTAACCCAAATTCCAAATTACTCCAAAGCACTTTTTGGTTAAGCAGCTTGCTTGCAGTAGGTAAGTAAAGGTGGAAAGATTCAAACTCTGCACCCTTGCCACAGGAAGCAGCTTATTAACAAGTTGGAGGTTTAGTCTTCTGTGCAAACTGCTAAGGTAACAACCTTCAACTAAATACAGAAATCCTTTACAATCCAGTCTTCTAGAAAAGACTGTAATACCATAATATGCAACAATGACTACACAATGGAAACTGAAGATTAGACTGTTCTAAACGTCATTCCAAATAATGCAGACTATATGACTTGATAAATGTCAACCCCTTTGCAGTTGTTGGAGGCTGTAAAGAAAGTACTGCAAAATATAGTACTAAAATGATGCCACAGCGCAAACAAAAGATGATTGATTTCAATAGTTGGTTTAGATTCTGGTGTCTTTCCAGTGGGATTCAGTATTTGTCAGCATGGTTAACAAACCACGTTGCTTTGCAAAGGATGGTCCGCACCTGACTCCCCTAGGCTTCTGAATATTTGCTAAAGCTTTATCTACCCCTTAGAGCCTGTTCTAGGCAATGCCAAACTGACAAACCTATCACCATAGCAATGAAAACCCCAAGGATGCTTAAAGGTGTGGCTGCTCAATGAGTTCTCCTCACTCTGCCGAATACAGACATCTGTGCCATTACTGAGACATGGTTTAAATCCACAAAAAGTACTCCAACAGTGTAAGCCTTCAGTGCCTTCCACACATGTAGACTGTCAGCTGCACAGACAGGGATAAAAGGTGGAGGAGTCTCAGTCTATATTAGTAACAAGCATAACTTTAGTGTGGTTAAACATAACGCCCTGGAATTTATCCATGTGCAAATCACCATGGACAAAATCCCATACCATATCCTAGTAAATTATAGGTCACCCTTCTATACTCCCTAGAATCCCAGACCTTGTACCTAGACCTGCTGGAGGTACTCACCATTAAACCAAATACCCTATTCATGCAAAAATGTAACTACCCCTTTATAGACTGGGAAATATACACTGCCTCATACTCACAGGCATAATGTTTCCTGGACTTTATTAACACAAATGCCCTTGACCAGATAGTGCACACATCTACTAGAGATTCAAACATGCTGGACTTGGAATTCAGTGATAATGGAAGAATGCTGTACTTTTCCCCCAGTGGCATGTCTTCACTGATGAGGTCGGACCACATAGCTGCTTCCTTCGAAATAAAAATCACCTTGGCACCATTGGCAAATCCTATAACAGTTAGGAAGTATTCCAAAGCAAACTACATCCTATTAAGTGATAGTTTGTGTCAATGTGGTTTGTTTTCATTTATGTAAATGTATGATTGCTTATGTCGTAAGTGATGGTTTAATAAAGATGTCTCTTGTTTAAAAAAGAGGCATGAATTGAATAATTTATATAATGTTGTTTAGGTTGTATGATACATAGCAGTATATGTGAAGTATAATGTTGGTTAATGTTAATTTGTTAATACAGTTTTTATACTTTTGTATAAATGTAAATTTGCCTATGTCACAGGTGATAATCATGCCTATCAAACTCTTACAGCAAGAAATCTGGACAAAGCCATTAATAAAAGTGGGACAAAGATCCAAAAATAGGGGCAATTTTTAAATATTTCTAGTGCAAACTTAGAAGGCTGAGAGAATAACAGGTTTTGCATTTGCATAAATTTTCTGAAGGGTATGAAGTGAAACTCAAATGTCTGTTATTATTTTCTAACTTTAGTCTTCAATGATTTGCCACTAAATTACCAGAAAACTACAATTTTATAAAAAATGGATAAAAAATGTTTGTGTCGTTCGGCTTTTTCCCGGTTAGGGGTCGCCACAGCGGAACTCCGGTCCGCTAATGATTGGTAGAAGATTTTTACGTGCCGAGTTACCAGCTCTGACGCACAACCTTCAATGAAGGTACGCCCCTTCGCGCATGTCTCCACACAGGAGACGCTTTAGCTGAGAATTGAACGGACAACGTCTTGCTGTGAGTCGACAATGTTACCGCAGCACCACCACCGCAGTACAAAAGATACGAGGCAAAAATCTGGACATTCTGCGACAAACTGTACAGTTGAGAGGTATGGTGATAATTCAGTAAAAATGTTTAAAAAAATTAATTGCCTCTCCAAAACCCTGAGTTCACACCAAACTATGTGGAATTGTTCAGAGAGACCCTATACAACCATGTATTTGGCTGCTTAGAGGCTGCTGTACCTACTAGAAGTAAGCCCAAAACAGACTCTGAAAACAAACCACACTGGTAGAATTCTAACCTTAATAAAGTGTCTTTCAGCTTTTCCCAGTTAGGGGTCGCCACAGCAGAACCCTGGTCCGCTAATGATTGACAGTGAATTTTTACGGTGTCGAGTTGCCAACCCGGCACCCAACCTTCAAAGAAGGCTCACCCACACACGCACACACCTACCTGCATGTCTTTTAAAGTGAAATAGGACATGCAGACTCCACACAGAAGGAGAATACTGAACCTTAATAAGGTATTTATTTTATTTATTTATTTATTTATTTTACATTTGTTAACCTAGGGTGTCTGACTGAGCCGAAAAGGCTCTTTTTCAGGAGAGGCTCGGGGAGAAAAGCTCCACATAGAAAAATTACAGATACATTTAGATATTTAGACATGATCAGTATACACACAAATTACAATAGACATGTTTTTACAGTGGTATGCAGCACATCAACAGTTACAGTGGAGAGAACAAACAAGAAAATATTAATTTAAAAATAAAGATAATTTATAGATTTGTGGTGTACAGCTGAAATTTGGAACATAGGTAGAATACATACATAGTACACAGGTACAGTACATACATTGTACATTAGCCAGTGTTTGTGAGTAAGAGTGAAAATTATTATCAAGTACTCTACGTTTAGTATGTATACCTTATCCGCTTTCACTAGCCTGGGGAGCAGTCATGACACTGCCAACTTTGCTTGAGATGTTGCCTAATGAGGTTTTTAAAGGGGGCTTTGGACGATGTGTTTTATATGCTAGTGGGGAGAGAGTTTCAATTTTTAGCCACTGAACTACTATATAGTGTGTCTCCACAGCTATTGTAGCTGTTGGTGACTTCTAGTAATAGTTTGCTTGATGATCTACGAGGCCTTTTGGCTGAGTGATGTACTAGGTTTTTGAGGGCAGGACACTTATTGGAGAGGTAATAGAATGACAGAGGTAGACCTGATTGTAGGTTAGGAGGTTGGGCAGGTCAAGCCAGTGGAGCTGTCTCAAAGCAGTACAGTGATGAGTTCTATATGAGCAATTTACAGCAAAGCGGGCACTTCTGTTATAGCAGGCTTCCATTTTGCTTAGTTCAGTTTTGTTGAGATTAGTCAGAATGGGAGATGCATAGAGTAGGGTGGATAGACGTTGGGAGTGAGCAATGGCTGATCTTGTGTTGGTAAGAAATGGTTTGATACAGTAGAGTGATCCTAGGTTGGCATGCACTTTTTTAATAGTTAAACAATATGACAGCGTCATTTCACAATATGAAGACAAGATGATCAATTTCAACAATTGGCTTAAGTATTGGTGTCATTCAAAGGGGATCCAATGCCTGTCAGCCTGGGATGACATGCTCGACAAGCCACGATGCTTTGCTAGGGACGGCTTGCACCTGTCACCCCTGGGCTTTCGGATATTGGCAAAGGCTCTTGCTACCCCCATAGTGCCTTTTTTAGGCAAGGCTCAAAAGACAAATCCACCTCCATAGGTATCACAAGGGATACGAAACTAAGAGTAATGCTACTCAACGCCAGAAGTCTAAACCTCAAGATGCACGCACTCGAAACTCTCCTTAGCATGGAGAACATCGATATCTGTGCAGTAACAGAAACCTGGTTCAAGGCTCCCGAGAGCACCCCAGCACTACCAGGTTATACCTCATACCATGCTTTTCTGCCCCAAAACTTGGAACGTACCACAAAAGGAGGGGGAGTATCAATATTCGTCAAAGATACTCACACCTCCAGGTTGGTGGCACAGCACAAAGCATCAGAGACTATCCATGTGCAACTAACAGTGGGTAAAACTGCCTTCGAGTTTATAGCCTGCTACAGACCACCCTCCCAAACCCAGGAACCCCACTTAGCCTTCCTGAGAACACTGGAAAATATGAAGATCTCTCCAAACACCATTATATTGGGCGACTTCAACTACCCAAACATAGACTGGGAGCATTACTCTAGCTCCAACACCCTAGCCCAAAGGTTCCTAGAATTTATAAACTCAGATGCTATGGAACAACTTGTTACCACTCCCACAAGAGGGGAAAACATACTGGACCTGATCATCACCAACATGGGGACTCTATGCTCCAGACCAGAAGTATATCCCTCACTGGTAAGATCAGACCATAAACTAATCTCACTGGATATTCACATCCCGACTCCACCCCCTGCCCTGAAAACCACAGTGAAAAACTTCTCTAAAGCAAATTTCACACTCCTCAAAACCGAGGTGGAATCCTTCAAAGCCCCCGGGCCTGTGGAAAATACGGCCCAGACCACAGAATCCTTTATAAACGTATTCTATGAACACCTTCAGGAATGCATGGATCATGCAATCCCAAATAAAACCAAGACCCAATCCTCCAAAGGCAGACATCCTGTCTGGTGGACCCCAGCCATAAACAAACTATACAATAGAAGGAGGAAGCTACTACATGATAGAGCACAATCCCAAAAAGGGAAGGCATCTCTGATCAGTATTAGCAAAAAACTACGGGCCGTCATAAAATCGTCTAAGGCCAGCTTCGAGAGAAAACTTGCACAGGACACTAAGGATAATCACAAGGCTTTCTTTAGTTATGTTAGGAACCTGGGTGGGAATTCCCAGATATGCTCAGAATTAGTCCGAAATGACAAAAAATACACCGAACCCACAGACATTGCCAACATCCTAGCTGACAGGTTCAGCGCAAACTTCTCCCCCCCCCTCCCCACCAAAAGGGCAAATATCTATCCCAGCAGAGTGCTGCCCCCTGACATCTCAGATGCTCAGGTAAGAGCTGCCCTCTCCAAAGCAAAATCACAGCATCAATGGGACCAGACGGTGTCCCGGGCTGCGTCCTACATGAACTCCAAGAGGAGCTAAACCCAAACATAAAACTACTGTTCAATCTCAGCCTTACTACAGGATATGTACCCAAAGAGTGGCGTACAGCGACAGTGGTCCCTCTCCACAAAGGTGGTGCCTCAACGGATCCTGGAAACTATCACCCCATAAGCTGGACTAGCTTGGTCTGCAAAGCTATGGAAAGGATCATCATGGACCTCATAAATAAAATATTGGGGACCTACAGACACTGGATCCTACCCAGTTCGGCTTTGTTAAGGGCAGATCCTGCCTCTTAAACCTGGTTGATTTCTTTGAAACAGTCACCAAGGCCATTGATGAGGGGAAGGTGGTCCACACAGCCTACCTGGACCTCACAAAAGCCTTCGATACAATACCCCACTCGGGCATTATAGATAAGCTCACCAGCTTAAATATAAACCCCTATGTCACTAAATGGGTTGCAAACTGGCTCAAGGACAGAACCCACATGGTTAGAATTGCTGGAGCCATGTCAGACTCCAAACCAGTTACAAGTGGTCGCCCACAAGGCTCAGTCCTGGGACCTCTCTTGTTCGGTATATATTTCTCAGAGGTACAGGCCAACACAGAAGGACTGTGGCTGACCAAGTTCACAGATGACTGCAAACTGGGCGCCATAATCGACTCTCCAGCCGACACAAGCATCCTCCAAAAGGGCCTCATAGAAACAGACAACTGGTGCCAGAGCCATGGCCTCAAGCTAAACGCCAAAAAGTGTATAGTCATCCCTTTTGGCAAAAACAAAGTGCCCACAAATTACCACATAGGTGGTAATCCATTAAGTACAGAAGAAGTAATTAGGGACCTGGGGACCCAAGTTGATAGCAATCTCTCATTTGCCAACCACGTGGCCAAAGTGGTTAGAAAAACATTTTATATAGCCCAACTAATCATGAAGGGATTCACATCTAGATCAGGGGAGGTCATCGTGCCTCTTTACTCATCCCTCATCAGGCCCATAATTGAGTACAATGCCCCTTTTGGGATGTACCTTACCTGACACCTGCAGCAACTTGAAAGACCCCAAAAGTACCTCACCAAGAGGATCAAAGGGCTCAAACAGATGCCATATGCTGCCCGGTTAAAGAAACTCCAGCTCTACTCAGTGGCATACCGCCTGCTCAGAGGCGATCTGTGCCTGACGTATAAAGCCATGTCCAGCCTGGAATTAATGGACATGCTGCACCTCAGAAAATCCAAATCCCATCGAGCTATGTGCTCGAGAGACTTGAACCTCAGCACTGAAATAAATAGGACATGCTGGAGGGACAGATTCATAACCCAGAGGCTCCCTACACTCTGGAATAAAATCCCAGTCCAGGTTAGGCAGAGTCCCTCATTGACTCTCTTCAAGAGGAATCTTGATGAGTGGAAGGGAGATCGTAGGTTTACCCCGGGTATCACTTCTGTGTCACTGTTAGACAGAGGCACAGTATACTAACCTCGAAAAAGGGCATAGCAAACTTAATTTAAAATGGGTGGCGAAAGCCAAACACACTCTGGCTAGGCTTATAAATGCCCTAGGGCAGATAGCCTAGTATGAACCTATGAACCTATGAAGTTGAGATGATTATCAAATTTTAGATGGCAGTCTATGGTTATTCTCAGTAGCTTAGCCTGTGTCACTGGAGCGATTGGAGTAGCATTTGTGGAGTAGATAGTGAATTGACTGTTATCAATGTTTTTGTTAGAACTGGTTATAATCATAAGCTGAGTTTTCTTTAGATTTAGGATAAGTTGGACTTTGGTAAGGTAGTTTCCAATGTCAGAGAATGCTAGTTGAGTTGTTTGCAGGAGGGTGGGAATGTTTTGTGCAGCACAGATTAAGGTAGTATCGTCTGCATACTGAATGATAGATGCATGCTGTGTGGAGGTATGGAGGTCATTTGTGAAGATTATGAATAGTAGTGGTCCTAAGATAGAACCCTGGGACTGCTATAGTTATGGGCAGCTGAGGAGAGAGAGAATTTTCCCATTTCACAGCTTGGCACATGTCAGTTAAGTAGCTTTGGTACCAGGTAAGAGTGGAATTTGATAGGTGATATTGGTTTAGTTTGGTTAGCAAGATTTAGTGCGAGACTGTGTCAAATGCTTTGGACATATCCAACAAAAGAGTTGACACCTGCAGGCATTTGTTTTTGAGATGATTTACTGTGTCTGTTAAGCAGAGGAGGGATGTAGTGGTACTATGGGTGGGTCTGAAACCATGCTGAGTAGGTGACAGGATGTTGCTGTCTAGGAGATATTTTAGCACCTGGTTATGGATGCATTTTTCTAGGATTTTGGCCAGGGGGGAGAGTAAAGCATTGGGTCTGTAGTTATTAAGTTCAGTGGAGGTCCCGCCTTTATGTATGGGTGCAACATAGGATATTACTGATGTAATAAAAGGGGGAAAAAGTCATGGCTAAAATAAAGAACAACTACTCCCGTAATGATAGAAGCTGTCTGTTTAAATAAACAGGAAACTAAAAGGACTAATTAAGTCCAAGAAGGCCAATTACGATGTCAAGATAAACACACAGGTTAACTTCGAAGATTGCTGCACACCAATCAGCAGTTTAACTTTAGCTCTCCTGGTGTGAAAAAAAAAAAGAAAATGAGAGATAAGGTCTAGTAACTGAAAGTTGTAGTAAAATTCACTTACTTGGTAGTAAATATACTGCCTGGATGCCAGCAAAGAAGAAACTTAGAGTACCTGAAAGAAAATCAACTGGAAAAGGTGAAGAGAAAACACTGACTGGGAAGAATTTTGGCAAAAAGCAGTTCAAGCTCCAGGTCTGATACAAGTGATAGCTTCCAGTAGTCTAGAGGAAAAAATAAATCAAATGTACTCAAAGCAGATTCAAATAAATGAAACATTGAAGGACTGTATCAACTCAGATAAGAAATTGCTGAAAAAAATGGAAGAAGCTTTTAACAGCCATTCAAATGAATAGATACGACTGAAAAAATCAGAGGTCAAAATGAAGAAAAAACTGTCTGAGTATGAGAATGCTTATGAAGAGTTGTTTCAAAAAACTGTACAGTTTGAGGACAGAGCATGCAGAGAAAACCTGAGATTTTCTGCTGTACCAGAGAAACTGGAAGGAACAGACTATGTATATATTTTTAATTAAAGCACAAATAAGCAACTGGACTGGCATTCTACAGTAGGATTTGTTAATTGAAAGAGTGCATCATGTGCATGCTCCAAAGCTGCCATGAAAAAAAACAGCCAAAACCTGTATTAGTAAAGATGCAATCAAACAAGCAGAAAGGGTTGATCTTGATAAAACTGTGGCAGAAAGGCACAATATTAAAAATTAAAGACAGTAGAGTGTTTGTGGAAAATGATTATTCACTGTATACCAGGCAAAAGAGAAGCAAATTTACCACAGCAATCAGGGAATGTTGAGAGGCAACTGTGAGATTCAAGTTGCTGTATCCAGCTGTTTTCAGAATATCTTTCCTGGAGAATCAAAGTCACTTTGATGCAGAACAGACTAAGGAAGAAAAATTAAAGTTGTCCAACAAAAAATGAGCCATCAAACAGAACGGGACTCTGTTTCTCATTCTTTGGATAATAAAGCCCATGGAGGTACTTTTCCATTGAAACCTTTTCCAATGTTCCAAAGGAAAATGCTTGAGAGAGAGAGAGAAAAAGCACAAGTGGTGACTAGAAAAATTGGGAGTACCTTCGAATTGAAGTGGAGTCTGGAGCTGGGAGACTGAGATGAACAGGAAGAAGACCAGCAACACTGAAATTAATGAATAAATGAGAGGTTATCAAGCATTAATCATATTTGTGAAGTATGGCTTTACAAAAAAAAGAGTGGCTGAGGAAGACTGGGCTTTTGTTGACTTTGTCAAACTTTTTTTTTGGGGGGGGGCAAAAGGCATATACCCCCATTCATGTTGTCAGTGTTTGAAAGGACATTAAAAGAAAAAAAGGAAAACATGAGAAAAAGAGTAACTACAAGCAAAACAATATTTGTTCTTAACAGTATCTGTAAAACATTTCATTATACATAGTGATTGTTATATAGTAAAGCATTTTCAGTGATTGTTGTGTTTTAAAAATGCTAAAGTAAACAAGTTCTTTTTTCTTTGAAGTTTTAAGAAATGTAGACATTATAATGTAAAAAGAGAAGAAAGGCTAGACAAAGGCATGTTCAATTTAAGATGCTGCAATCTTAGGCTGTTGGGATGGGGATGAGTTGTAAAAGTGCACTGATTATAATATATGTAGATTTGAGGTGTTACTGTTATTTTTTCATTGGTAAATGTCTGGATTAATGCCCTTGACGTAATCTAAAAGCAAGTTTATTATATAAGCATGTTTGCTGTAAAAATATGAGAAAACTTTTAGGGGAATGAAAAGGCTTCCTGTAGCAAATAAATGTTCAGTGTGAGTTGAGAAGTCTGCAGCTGGGGGCAGCTATACATTCTGTTATGTGTCCCTGGAGACATGCTGTCTAGAGGTCCAGGCAGTAAATCTCAAAAGCTCTGGACATTGTTTGCAAAGAGAGAAATGTAAAATTAAAAGGTACTAGGGGAAACAGCTTAGAAAAAATAAAGTTTAAAATTACTGGCAGTGAATAAGAGAGAACAGTTTTCTTGGAACCTAACTACCTCACTGCATTTATTAGTACGGTGTGTAATTTAGTTGTATTTAAAAATAACCATTGCTCTTTTTCTTAAAACTGAAAGACGATGCTTTCTGAAAGCAGACAAACTGCTTTTCACATGTGGGAAGGGAATAAAGATAAGAGAAGAACACATTGCAATTAGTGTAAGAAGGAGCACAGGCTGTAGCATGCACTTTAGCCTGCATAACCTTAATTTTAAGTTATGTAATGTCTGTCGGTGCAACTATTGTTTTGGGACAATTGTTCCTGTCAGGAGGGTTAAACTTCGTTATTTGAAGATGTACATTGTTTTGTGTATTTGTTTTAAGTTAATAGGTTATGGAGGTGTGCAGGGATGTGTTTGATTTTTTTGTATGAGAGGTTTTCAGTAAAACAAAAAGTCTTGTAAAATATAGCATAGGTTCATAAAGGATCAGTCTGTCAAACATTAGTGGGTGCATGTAATACAAAAGCTGGAAACAGACATTGAAAAGCTGTTATATATAATAGCTGGAAATATTAACTTTTTGTTATAATTGATGTACTATCCATATTGTTGTGAAGTATGAATGGCCTCACAGGTGTAGACAAAAAGGTAATTGTATTGAATTATATTAAAACATGCAGAGCACAAATAGCAATACTACAGAAGACACATTTGGAAAGAAGTGAGCATATGAATTTGATAAAGGACTTCAGGATGGATATTTAGCAGAATATCAGGGACAAAGGAAACTTGGAGCAATTATAGTAATTGCTAGAGGTGCTACAATAATGATAGAAGAAAAAAAATAATAATGGTAGATTTGTGGTAGTAAGGGCTACTGGCAAGGGAGGAGGATTACACTGGTATGTATTTATATTCCACGGAATAGACCAAAGCCACGCAAAGTAGACTAAGTGCACGGATTATACCGTAAGCATATTCTCCATCCAAAAGCAATCCAGCACAAAGGAAGATAAAATCAATAGGCTTTATTGTGGCAACTCCATCATGCAAACCGGTTTCGGCTAAGAAACAAGCCTTCTTCAGTGCAATAGAAAATTCAATTAGAGCACATCCTAGTGTCTGCTTATATATCACCAAATTTTAAAGAGATACATACAAACCAAATAAAGGAGAGGCTGAACCCCAAAACAAAATTGGATTTAACCTAACTCATTAAGACCAGGTCCGAATAAAGCTCCCAGCCTGGTGATCCAAGAGGATTCCATATTATTTAGTATTTTATGCCAACCTGCTTTGGAAGTTAGAGAAATCCCAATTATACACTTCTGGCTTCAACAACTTCTTACTCAACTAACAGAATATGTTTTAACCAAAAACATTTTCTACTTTGATGGCCAGCCTTATTGACAGGTTAGAGGTACAGCCATGGGAGCATCTTTTGCTCCCATTTATGCTGACTTATTTATGGGGTTTTTTGAAGAGCGATTTATTTATGACACCTACAATAACTCCTTTTTAGTTGAGTTAGATATTTGGAGACGTTATCTGGATGATTGTTGGATGGTATGGCGGGGTGATGCGACACTGGTACATGAATTTGTTACATTTCTTAATAGCAATAGATGGGATATTCATTTTACCTTAAACATTGAATATCAACAAATAATCTTTTTGGATGTCGTTGTTACTCGACTAGTAGACCACACATTGGAAACTCGGGTACACAGGAAATTTCCGAAATACAACACTTTACTTCATGCCTCCAGCCACCACCCCCGCCACATCATCAACAACATCCCAAAGTCCCAATTCTTACATATTAAGCATATATGCTCTTCAGAACAATCTCACCAGGTGTGTCAACAAGACTTAACAAACAGGCTGATTACCAGAGGTTATAACAAAGATCGCATTACCCAAACTGCAACCCAAGCCAATCGTATGCAGAGATTAGAACTTTTGGAATACCAACATGGTACCACTGGACACAATACACAGACATCCCAACCTATCAGACTAGTCACCACATTTGGAAGTAATACCCCAAGATTTAGGGATATTGTTAATAATCATTGGGATATTCTACGGGCGCATGAACATTTAAATGGGATATTACAAGATAGATGTGCTTTTTCCTACCATAGAGGTAGAACCATCAATTCACATCTTACCCATTATAAACATTATAACCCACCCATCCCATTGCAGAAAACACTATTTGGTGACCCTTTGGTAGGCTGTGTTCCTTGTGGTCACTGCAGTGCATATACACATATCTTTAAAAGTAAAGAATTTACCAGCTGTAACACTTCCAAAGTGTATGAGATTAGAATCTTTGGTAACTGCAGCAGTGACTGGTTAATTTATTTAGCTACTTGCACCTGCTCATCTTTTTATGTGGGACAAGCATCCAGTCCTTTTAGACATTGCATAAGCGAACACCTAAGTGAGATCAGAAACAAAATAGTTTCTAACGCCCTTTACAAACACACCATTACACATCAAACTGCAAAATTCAAGTTTATCATAATAGATAAAATTAAAATGCATAGAACTTCCAAAGCAGGTTGGCATGAAATATTAAATAATATGGAATCCTCTTGGATCACCAGGCTGGGAGCTTTATTCAGACCTGGTCTTAATGAGTTAGGTTAAATTCAATTTTGTTTTGGGGTTCAGCCTCTCATTTATTTGGTTTGTATGTATCTCTTTAAAATTTGGTGATATATAAGCAGACACTAGGATGTGCTCTAACTGAATTTTCTATTGCACTGAAGAAGGCTTGTTTCTCAGCCGAAACTGGTTTGCATGATGGAGTTGCCACAATAAAGCCTATTGATTTTATCTTCCTTTGTGCTTTATTGCTTTTGGATGGAGAATATGCTTATGGTATAATCCGTGCACTTGGTCTACCCTGCGTGGCTTTGATCTATTCCTTGTTTGATTCATTTACACGTTGGAGACGCTTGGGAGGAATAGCAGCATAAATCAGTGGCTCTACACATATCATTTGTTTTCTTATCTGTCCAATATATAATACTTTGGTGTGGTACAGATATTTTCCTTCTGAATTGGGACTTTTTACAACTTTTGGGCGTTTGGTTATTGTGGTTGCAGTGTGTTCAGCTTTTGGATGCAAGTATCAGCGGTTTGGATGTATCGGGGTCGTGATATCTTTTAGTTCGGTTACTATATTTAAATCCGGACATATAACTACGTTTTCTACAACAACCATCCGATCTTGGCATTATATTTCAAGGTGAGATGGTTGCTAGAAGTCATACTCATTTTGTGTGGGACGGGGCCTTCAAGCCAGGATCTGTGGTGAATGTTTCAGTTGACCGTTGCATGTTTCATGCCTAGGAACTTTCATTAGACAGTGGGACTAATTTATAACATCGGCGGAACACTGTTTTTCAATTCTTTCATTTTTGTTGGACATATATCTTTTATATACAGATATTACTTGGAATGTTATGTTGTGCAAAACTTCTTTTGGGCTTATCTGATACACATACTTTTTGTGTATCGGATTTCATCTGGCTTTTTTCTACAATACATGCAATAGCTGTTGGGACATGGTAGCTATTTGTCTATTTGGTGCATTATTTGGTGGATCATATGTACGATCTAAGAAGGAAGCCATTTTGTCAAACATCGAACGCCAGACAAACTACATCATTTGGAGCCACACACATGTTTTTGGATAGGAATTGGACTTGATTATTTCTTTTTTGAACATTTTCTACTAAACGTTGGTCATTTGTCAATTTTGCTCTTTGAAATTTGTTATATATGAATGTCATTTTTTCTATAAGTTATATATGTATACATGATATGTTGTTTTCTGACAGGGATATTCAGTATGCCTTTTTTGATCAATATATGGGCTGCACACTCTTATACCAACTAAATAACAGTATCAGTATTTCATACTTATAAATATACATACTTTTGGTCAAGCATAACATCTTTAAAGTATGTTGATATCGAAATCTAGTTAACAGGATATCATCTGTTCATTTATTTAAATTCTGATGAGTTTGTGCTTGGGGACTTGAACACGAGTTCTAAATTTAATACTAGTGTATTATTGTATGCTTTTCTGACTTTTTGAGGTCACCAAATGCTATCTACCATTTATTATACCATGTGATTTATTGGCCATGCCGTTTATTGATTATAGGGTATTTATATTACTCAGGTTAGCTTTTTACAGCAGATGACCATGATACCAGTGGACATTTTTTCATGGTATATACAGAGACGGTGCACATTTCTTTATGTTGAGTCTGATGGTTTAAGGATTATATGAATATGATATGTGGCTAAGAAGTTCGGCCACTGGTTTATGCTTTATTTACATCAACACTAATGCGATATAGGGCTAAGACGAAGGTCGGCCAGAATTTTGAATATCTGTAGTAATATTGGAATAATCATCTATGGCTGTTCATGCTCTGCTGAGATAGGCATGTTCCCTTTTTTTATAAAACAAATATCAAGAGTATTGGGTTAGGTGAAGTTTTCATCTATTTTATATACTGGTAGTTGAGACGAAGGTCGGCTACTTATTTTGGGACATTAGTCCATTACATACTACAGACTCTGATTGATTTGGTATTTTGTTTCCCGTCTTGGTGTTTGTTATGATTAGCATTTGGTGTGATCAACAGGTCCCATATTAGCAATTTTTTCCAATTACTTTATGAACGCTCGCCAATGACTCAAGCACAAAAGACATATTATGCCAATATAATATACAAACATTGTATATATTTATTTGGTATTATATATACCATCTCTCTTATATGTTTATATTTGTTTCTATTTTCAGTGGTGTATATTTATATTGATACATTGGCACAAGAACAACAAGATTATTTCATAGTGTTTCTTTACCCGGCACTATGGACCTTTCAGGTATTTTACAGGGTTTATCTGCAGACAAAGATAATTTAGATGTGTTCGGCCTAAAGCCACCAAATTCTAGTAATTTGACTACTGACATGGTGGATGCCAAACATCTCTGTGGTGTACTGTTTCAAAAATTAACCAAGAACATGAGCTCTGTAAGGGCCAATATATGGCATCTCAAGTTGTTTAAAGCTTATACATTAAAAAGCATTACGCCACGAGGATTAAGAATCCGAACTCAACCACTTGTGGGTGTTATTGATTTCCAACTTTCTACAGCCTGGGCACAAACACAACACCAGGCATCAATGTTATTTGTAGACACTCTGGTTACTTATTATGAAAGGATGATAGAAAGCCAGACCTTAGAAATTAATGCCAATTGTCAAGAAGTCAAGGCTTATGAGTCTGAAAGCTTCTTTAATAACTATTTGGCCAATTTGGCCAAGGATCTAGCTACATTAGAGGAACAACTTATCAAAAAGAAAAGTCAGAAATTTCAAAGAGGCATTGCTGACTATGAGAAGGGTAAACCTTTTGTCATCCAAAAAAGTGTTCGATTTTCTGACCCCAGTTATAGATCCACCAATAGGAGGAAGAGACCAAGATCCATACTTAGAAAAACTATGCAGTCACCAAGTGGCACGTCAGAGGATGAATCATCCTCTGCCACTGATTTTGATTGCCCTTATAACCAAGATTCTCCAGTGGCTAAACGTAAACAACCTTCAGACCCTTTAGGCCCAAAAAACGGAGAGGGGGGAGAAAACACAGAAAGAAGCACACAGAACATACAGCAATTGTTGCAGAAGATTGTGACTCAATAGATAATGTACACAACATTTCCTCATATGAACTGTCACATGTTCACAATAAAATATTGAATAAGGGTCTCAATTTTGTACCTAAGTCTTTTGTTCCTGAGCATGTTTTAGTTAATGAAGTGAATGATTTTTGCAGACTACTTAACCTGAAAATATTTTTTTCAGATGAAGAAAACACTCAAAGATCTACTGGGTTTCAGTTTGGGAGATCCAATTTCCAACCTCCTATGGACAAATATGTAGCTATATTCAAGGAATGCGTTCTTAAGGATTTGCATTTTTCTCAGGGTTATCAACCTATTCGGCACAACCTGACCAAACAGGAACAGCAAGCATTAAATGAACTTAGTTCCAATCACAATATAGTCATTCTACCAGCTGACAAGGGAGGAGGTATTGTAATAATGGATTGGGAGATGTATCAGGCAGAGGCGCACAAACAACTATCTGATGCCCGTTTTTACATACACATGGGGGTGGATCCCACACCCAATTTCAAAAAACATATTGATACATTTCTTGATCTAGCCATGGAGGAGGGCATCATTAACCAACACACATGTAAACAACTTAAGGTCTCAGACCCAATTCCTCAATACTTATATTTACTCCCCAAGATACACAAACATCCCATATGTCCACCAGGTAGACCGATTGTATCTGGTAAGGGGTCTCTTACTGAACCGTTGTCAGCTTTCTTGACATATTATCTAAAACCATTACTAACCTTGGTTAGGTCCAGACTCAAAGACACCACAGAATTTTTGAATATTATTCGGGATACACAATTGGAACCAGAATGGTTTCTCTGTACGCTGGATGTCACCTCCCTTTACACCAGTATACCACATGGTGCTGGATTACAGGGTATTGAATATTGGTTAGAGAAATCCCAATTATACACTCCTGGCTTCAACAACTTCATACTCAAACTAACAGAATATGTTTTAACCAAAAACATTTTCTACTTTGATGGCCAGCCTTATTGGCAGGTTAGAGGTACAGCCATGGGAGCATCTTTTGCTCCCATTTATGCTGACTTATTTATGGGGTTTTTGAAGAGCGATTTATTTATGACACCAACAATAACTCCTTTTTAGTTGACTTAGATATTTGGAAACGTTATCTGGATGATTGTTGGATGGTATGGCGGGGTGATGCAGCACTGGTACATGAATTTGTTACATTTCTTAATAGCAATAGATGGGATATTCATTTTACCTTAAACATTGAATATCAAGAAATAATCTTTTTGGATGTCGTTGTTACTTGACTAGTAGACCACACGTTGGAAACTCGGGTACACAGGAAATTTCCGAAATGCAACACTTTACTTCATGCCTCCAGCCACCACCCCCGCCATATCATCAACAACATCCCAAAGTCCCATTTCTTACGTATTAAGCGTATATGCTCTTCGGAACAATCTCACCAGGTGTGTCAACAAGACCTAACAAACAGGCTGATTACCAGAGGTTATAACAAAGATCGCATTACCCAAACTGCAACCCAAGTCAATCATATGCAGAGATCACAACTTTTGGAATACCAACATGGTACCACTGGACACAATACACAGACATCCCAACCTGTCAGACTAGTCACCACATTTGGAAGTAATACCCCAAGATTTAGGGATATCGTTAATAATCATTGGGATATTCTACGGGCGCATGAACATTTAAATGGGATATTACAAGATAGATGTGCTTTTTCCTACCATAGAGGTAGAACCATCAATTCACATCTTACCCATTATAAACATTATAACCCACCCATCCCATTGCAGAAAACACTATTTGGTGACCCTTTGGTAGGCTGTGTTCCTTGTGGTCACTGCAGTGCATGTACACATATCTTTAAAAGCAAAGAATTTACCAGCTGTAACACTTCCAAAGTGTATGAGATTAGAATCTTTGGTAACTGCAGCAGTGACTGGTTAATTTATTTAGCTACTTGCACGTGCTCATCTTTTTATGTGGGACAAACATCCAGACCTTTTAGACATCGCATAAGTGAACACCTAAGTGAGATCAGAAGCAAAAGAGTTTCTAACGCCCTTTACAAACACACCATTACACATCAAACTGCAAAATTCAAGTTTATCATAATAGATAAAATTAAAATGCATAGAACTTCCAAAGCAGGTTGGCATGAAATACTAAATAATATGGAATCCTCTTGGATCACCAGGCTGGGAGCTTTATTCAGACCTGGTCTTAGTGAGTTAGGTTAAATTCAATTTTGTTTTGGGGTTCAGCCCCTCATTTATTCGGTTTGTATGTATCTCTTTAAAATTTGGTGATATATAAGCAGACACTAGGATGTGCTCTAATTGAATTTTCTATTGCACTGAAGAAGGCTTGTTTCTCAGCCGAAACCGGTTTGCATGATGGAGTTGCCACAATAAAGCCTATTGATTTTATCTTCCTTTGTTCTGGATTGCTTTTGGATGGAGAAAATGTATTTATATTCCACCTATATCTGCTGTTGTGGAGCTTAAGAAAGTTTTGGGAGATATAACCAGCTTTCAGTAGGGAATATTACTTATAGATGGAGGCCGGAACTTGATTTGCAGTAGTGAGAATGTGTCTGGGGAACCTAGAAGGGAAAATATAGCAAAAAGGGTATATTTCTGAAGACATTTATGAAAATGGTTGGTATGGAGGACGTGAATTCAGTAGTAGGAACTTGGAGATTATTTACATATTATTCTCCAAGGTACAATAACCGGGCTAGACTAAACAAATTATATTTCATAGAAATGTGAGCATTTAATTGAAAGCTTCATCAAATGAGTGAATTTCATAAAATCGAAGGTTCAACTCTGCAAACCTCCATTCATCGAGCCGACAAGAGCGAATGTTCACTTAAGCGGAAGTTCACATCAGTGAACTTTTAGTACAGAGAATGGAATTAGTTGGCCAACATTGCAACCGTTGCACACAGCAGTATGTTAAACCCACCAAGGTAGGGGGCTGTACCCCTCCCTATATATACCAACTCTGAGTTGCACTACATGTACTAGTGGGGAAAAGGAAAAATTTCCTGATGTTGGCCAACTATTTCCATTCCCTGTTTTAGATGTTTACTAATGTGAACATTCGCTCTCATCGGCTCAACAAATGGAGGTTTGCAGAGTTGAACTTTTGATAAATGAAGCAGACCCCTGACAAACGTCCAATAACTATTTTAGATCATGCACCAATAACAGCTAAGATAAAAATGCATGGTAATGAAGTAAAAATGAGACACTGGTGCTTCCCCACCTACCTGTTAAAAAAAGAGGAATTTAAGGAATGGGTACTAGAAATTATTAGGGAAGAAAGAAATTTCATCATAAGTTACAGTTAGTGAGTGGGATAAAATGAAAGTGGAGTTTAAAAAATTGGGTTAAAATGAAAGAAAGAGAGATGTTTAAGAAGTAACAGGGATTATTTAGAGGGGTTGATAAAGGTTAAAGTATTGCAGAATAAGATGAACCTCACCGATTCCCAGTTTTTGCAAAGTCTCTTTCCTTAAACTACTTGTCAGTCTAAAAGACCTCTGATAAAGTTGCTTAATGTTTAGTGTATTGATACTGGTTCCTCTGACTTTAGCATCAAATTAGTGAGGTTGTTTATTATTATTATTATTATTATTATTATTAGTTTACTGATTCTTGCACATGGCAGAAGAAGTTTTCCAGGCTAATGTCTCTTGTCTATAATACTGTTGTAATTTTTAATCTATGTGTTAGTTACTGCAATTTCTTATTGTTTGTCTTGTAAATGTATTTGGAGCTTTTCTACTCGGGTCTCCACTGAAAATGGGCCTTTGGCTCAGTTGGACAAACCCGGTTAACAAATGACAATAAATAAATAAATGGTTTGAATTGAAATTTAAATACTCAGCAGCAAGTCCATTCAAGCATCATTCTAAAACTGAACTCCAAGCCATTATAATTACATCTTCCCCCAGAGTCATTCCGGTTGATGCAGTGGACCAGCACCTAACCACAACTTCTCTAGCCATCCTGATTGAGATGGGTATCCTGACACAGTATAAGAATTGTCTCATGTTGTCTGATGATCATCTATTACTCAAACAGCATAGCACAATGTGTGAGAGATATACATATGTAATATCTTTGGAAACAAAACTTACACACACAGTAAACTCAGATTTCAAAATCATCAGAAGTATACCACATATCACACCTCTTTATGGCCATCACAATACATATAATCCATCATATGCTGAGGTTCTAAAGATTAACTTGCTTAAAACCTCGAAGACCTCCAAAACACATCACATGCGCAACACTCAGCATATTAAGTTTATTTCCTCACATAGCACAAGGAGTCCGAAAGTCTGATGCTGAGCCCATAAGGCAAGTATCGACCCAACAAAACATTCTTTTTATAAGTGACTTCATTATAAGACATACAGATGTGCCTCTTACCAGGCTGAGTAAGAAAAGAGTGACAGATAGTTGCTTGTCTGGTGCCAGGATCCATCAGATCACACAAGCATTCAAGTCCTTGAACAAAAAGTGCCATTATGACTTTATCATAGCTCACGCCCATGTCACTGACTTGAGGTGTACCTCTCTGGACTATATGAAGTGAGGGTTCCCTTTCAGAAGGTCGAATGGCTGAAATCTCGAAATGCATATGGTTGAGACCATATGCTCAAAATTTCAGAAGCTCGACCTTCTGAATGGGGATCGGCATACAGCGCAGAATAGGAGATTTCCCTTTCTTCGCTGTAGTGCGATCTCAGAGTTGGTATAAATAAGTAGCGGGGACTGTGGGGGGCACAGGGGGGCTGCAGAAACATTGTTTTATGTTTTGTTGTTTTTTTTCCCCCTTTCAGAAGGTCGAGCTTCTGAAATTCGGGCATATGGCTTCGACCATATGCATTTCGAGATTTCAGCCGTTCGACCTTCTGAAGGGGAACTGAAGAGAGACATGATTGAGCTCTCAGACTGTGTGTCCAAGGCAGGTATGAGTCTAATATTGAGCAGCATTCTAACTTCTCCAAGGATGATGCCATGATATGAGCAAAAATAATTGACTTAAAAAATTGGCATAGTTTTAGTGTCATTCAAGGGGGTCCAGTATTTGTCATCCTGGGAGAATACGATTGACAGACCACATTGCTTCACCAGGGATGGCCTGTATATGTCCCCTCTTCGATTAGTGACAATGCATGAAAAAGGCACTATAATGCCAACGTGATAAACCTACCAACATAATGAAACAAGGAAAGAAAAAATTGAAGGTGTTGCAGAACAATTCTAGAAGCCTGAACAAGAAACTCCACTCCCTACAAGCCCTTCTCACCCTAGAAGACATTGACTTCTGTTTATTTTTTTTTTTTTTATTTTATTTATCATTTGTTGACCGGGAAAGTCCGACTAGGTTCCACAGAGGCTGTTTTCAGCGGAGGCCCGACTGAAACATGGTTTAAAATAGCAGAGAGCACTGTGGCTTTGCAGGGCTATAATGCTTTCCACACATTTAGACCAGCTACTCTGCAGAAGGGGGAAAAAGTGAGAGATATATTAATTTATATCCAGAAGAGACTCACATTAAAGCTGGTAAAGCAGCATGATGCACTAGAGCTTCTTCATGTCCAAATAACCATCAGAAAGGTTCTGTACCATATATTAACTAGCTATAGAACTCCCTCTATGACAAAAGAAAGCTACAGTGCCTATATACAGGAACTAGTATCACTCAATATTAAAACCAGTGCCATTTTCCTAGGGAATCTAAACTGCCCAACTGTAGACTACAAAACCTACACGACCACAAGTGCACAAGCACAGAGTTTCCTGGACTTTGTCAATACAAATGCCCTGGAGCAATTAGTCAGAGTGCCCACTAGGGGGAATAACATCTTGGATCTTGTTCTTATTAATATGGGAGCAACTTGCACCATCCCTCACATATCTTCTTTCGTTAGGTCTGACCATAAAGCAGTCTCCTTCAAAATAAAACTGAAACCAGAGATCCCTTCCACCCAAGGTGCCTTTAGAAATTCCTCTAAGACAAACTAGTTACACCTAAGTGATACATTGGCAAGCTTCAGATCCCCACCATTCCCAGTTATCTTAACTGAATATATAGATGTGTACACCACCACACTATACCAGCATGTAAACAGCTGCATAAATGCAGTTGTACCCCACAGGAATAGCTGCAAGACAAACTCACATAGTAGAGCCGTAATTTCAGCAAGCTTTAAAAGGAAAATAATTTTGAACAAAAGTAAGAGGAGCAGTTCCTAAAATGTTCGAGCCCTTGTCACTAAAATAAACAAACAACTTTGGAGCATAATAAAATCCACCATGACAAAGTTTGAAGCTAAAATAGCTACTACTCAAGCTAAATAGAACAACAAGGCATGTTTAATTATATTCGTAATCTCAAAAGCACATTGCAGCAATGATCTGAGCTGATTGTGAACGATGATGTTCTTCATTCCACATTGCTGCAGTCCTAACTATTGGGGGTAGTCCGCTGTCCAGTCGGCCCGAATATCAAAGTATATGGCTGACGTCGGTCAGGGCGCATTAGACTGACGTCAGTACGTCAGGGTACTAATGCGCATGACCGACGCCATATCCTCAGTCTTTTTTGCCGCATGGTCCGATGCAGAAGCAGTTTTGCGAGTGCAGGTTGGCGTTCTGAAATTTTCTGCAGTCGGAGTTTCAGACCGAATCAAAGTTGGCTAAGTACCCCGTTGGGGAACATTTTGGTTTTTTCTTGCCTCAGTATTTAACCGAATGTCAGAAAAAGTGAATAACTGTATTTCTTGTGGGAAACAGATACCTCATAGGGATTACCATACCTTGTGTATACCTTGTTTAGGGCCTGAGCACGACGTTGTTGGATGCCGCTCTTGTGCTAGATTTAACAAACGCACTATTAAGAGACGGTTAGACTGTGCCAGGTTAGTGTTTGGGAAGCGTTGCAATTATAAAATGCCGTCGGATGCTCCGACGCCCGCTTCGTCCAAAAAGCGCAAGGACAAAACAGCGAAGCCCAGGGTTGATGAACCGGCAGTCCCAGACGTCGGTTCTTTAGAAGGCTCAGTGGAGCCATAGGTTTTGCCAGGGGTTTCTTTGGAGTCTCAGGCTGAGACTTTACTGTTACAGGATGTGCCTTCTCAGGAGGTAGGCCAGGCTGAGGGGGCTTCTCAGGTAACTGTTCTTCCCTCTCTTCCCAAGGTAGTTAGAGCCTCTCCTTCTGTTTCCAAAACTTCTTTGAGAGGTAGGCCAAGTTTAGCTTCAGTGGGGGCTTCTCCTAGCACTTCAGGTTCTGTGCCTAAGAAACATATGCTTAAAATGGCAGAAGATTTAATTACTCTGATTAGAGGTTCTATGCCCCCTCCTGATAAGAGGCCTAGGGTGGAACCTGAGTTTGACAGTTTTGAACAGTGTTCAGAGGCTTCTGAGTCTTCTGCGGAAGACTTGCAGGAGTATCCTCCTTATTCTGATTCTGATGTGGATGATTCCACTCCTACAGCTTCTCCTCCTGAGGATTTCTCATTTTCAGAGACTCTGCATTCCATGAGGGAGCACTTTAATTGGGAAGGCCAAGATTACTCTGATTCTAGGAAAAGGCTTAGGGAATTCTTGTTTTTACCCCAGCATAAGCCCTTAGCTATACCTCCTGTGTTGAATGTGGTAGAAGATGTGTTTGCAGAGGCTTCCCTGAACCCTGATTCCTTGCCTCCTGCTCCTGTTAAACCTGATAGGTACTATAGGGTGCCTGAAGCTCATAAGTATCTTTTTAAGAGTCCTAGGGCAGATCCGGAGACTGTTTCTCAGGGACCTAAAGGTGTTAAGGCCTCTGTTGTTAAAAACCCTGTTCCCACTGATAAAGAGGCAAGGGCTTTGGATAGATGGGGAAAGAAAGTGTATACTTCTTCCACTTTAGCCATGAGGGCGTTGAATTGTCAGTTTCACATGCTAAAATATCAAAATTATCTCCTTTCACAATTGAAATCTAAGGTGGATACTTTGGCGGAAGGTATTGAGTGTAAAGAGTTGCTGGATTTAGTTCATGTGTCTGAACAAGTGGGTAAGCATTCTTTACAATGTGGTTTTGATGCTGTACAGGCCTCCTCGAGGGTGGCTGCCACTAGTTCTGTTCTTCGCAGGCATGCCTGGTTGAGGGATCAGAATTTAGCTGAGCATGTTAAGACAAGGATTTTGGATGCTCCTTTACAGTCTGATGTGTTGTTTGGTTCGCCTGTGGAAGCAGTTTTAAAGAAAATGGAGGACAAAGCTAAGTCTATGCAAACTGTTAAAGATTTTTTGCAGGTGCAGCCACCGAAGTTTAGTAGAAATTGGCCTACTAAGGGATGGACATATCCTGCTTATGATTCCCAGTCTAGGGGTAGGTCTAGACGTGGTAGGGGCAGAGCTCAAGGTTCTTTTAGGCCTAGAACAGGGAGTTCACCTGCTCAGACTTCTGGTGAGGGCAGGGGTCAGTCCTTTCGTAAACAGACCCAATGACCTGCCTTTTCAGCTGCCAGTAGATTCTCGTCTGGCAGCTCCTTTGGGAGGCAGACTGTCTCTTTTCAAGGAAAATTGGGATTTAATTACTCAAGACAGATGGGTGTTGGATATCATTCACCACGGTTACAGGTTTTATTTCCATACATTGCCCCTTTCAAAGGCATGCCAGACGTTCCTCCTCCACAAAGGAAAGAGGCTCACAAGCAAATTTCTCAGTTACTCCAAATAGGGGCCATTCAGCCAGTCCCTGTATCAGAAAGGGGCCTAGGATTTTATTCTCGCCTGTTCCTAGTACCAAAGAAGGGGAACACGTGGAGACCAATTTTGGATTTATCTATCCTCAACACTTATCTGGACATTCCCAAGTTCAAGATGTTGACGTTACAACAGCTTTTACCTCTGCTGGGCAAAGATCACTGGATGGTAACTTTAGATCTCAAGGAAGCTTACCTTCATGTGCCTATAAGACTAAGTTGCAGGAAGTATCTGCGTTTTCCAGCTGGAAATTCTCATTATCAGTTCTCTGCATTGCCCTTTGGCTTATCTACTGCGCCCAGAGTATTCACAAAGGTTCTGGCTCCAGTGATAGCTTACTTCAGGCTAAAAGGAATTCAAATCTATCCTTACTTGGACGACTGCCTGATTCTGGCTCAAGAAAAGGAAGACCTTCTACAGCATCTGGAATATGTTATAGCAGTGCTAAGATGCCTAGGGTATTCTGTGAACGAAATAAAGTCCAGTCTAGTACCCTCTCAAGACATGTGCTTTCTGGGTGTGAGACTGAATACAGCAGCCCAGATGGCCTTTTTAACCCCGGACAAACAAAAGAGTCTATCACTTTACTTCCATCAACTATCTCATCAGTCCGTGCTGACTGCAAGGACAGTCCTTCAAGCATTAGGGTTCATGGCATCTTGTATTCTGGTGCTTCCCAATGCCAAACTGCATATGAGGAAGCTACAATGGTATCTCAAAATGTATGGACACAGCACTGCCAGGATTTGGACACTGTCATTCAAATAATACCTTGCCTTCAAAAAGAATTTTTGTGGTGGGCTCAGGAATGTCACCTAAACAAGGGTCTCTCTGTGACCCGGCCAGAGGCGAGTCAGATTTTAACGACAGATGCCTCGGACATTGCTTGGGTAGCTCATCTAAATGGAAAGTGGATACAAGACAAGTGGCCTGCCAGACTACAGCATCTACATATCAACATGAAGGAGATGTTAGCGGTCCAGTTTGCATTAATGGCTTTCAAGGAGTTACTTCTTCCAGGGCAGGTGTTGATTCTAACAGACAACACAACTGTCATGTGGTACATCAACAAACAAGGGGGAACACATTCTTATCCTCTATGCAGGCAAGCAATGATTTTATGGGAGACTGCGCTCAGCTTGCAACTAACTCTTCAGGCAAGGTTTCTGCCGGGAGCACAGAACTCCTTAGCAGATGTGTTAAGCAGACAAATCATGGATCCCCACGAGTGGAAACTGGATCTTCATGTATTTCAGACATTGACAGTGTCATGGGGAACTCCAGACATAGATCTGTTCGCTTCTCCACTAAACCACCAGCTGCCAAAGTTTTGCACAAAGGAGTTTCATCACACAGCTTGGAAAGTGGATGCTCTGTCTTTCAGTTGGAAAAATCTTCATGTGTATGCCTTTCCACCTCTGCCTCTACTTCCAAAGGTGCTCTTATAGGTCAGACAAGACAAGCCAAGGATGATTTTAATAGCTCCAGATTGGCCTCGGCAACACTGGTACCCACTACTAAGGAGTCTGGTAAGGAAGCCTCCATGGCCTTTACCTTTGATTCCACATCTGTTATCTCAGAAGGACGGTCATCTGCTCAATGTCAAGCTTCACTCTCTTCATCTAACAGCCTGGCATATTCTGTGTTGAAACACAGCAGGTCTCAACTTCCTCAACAAGTTTTAAATGTGATTATGGAAGCTAGAAGACCTAGTACAAGGAAAGTGTATGCAGAAAAATGGAAGAGATTTTTATTTTGGAGTACAGCAAAGAATTTGGAGATTTCTGAGCCTAATTTGAGTGTGGCTCTTCAATATCTTACTGAGTTATTGGACAAAGGTTTGTCTTTCTCTTCCATTAAGATTCATGCTGCAGCAATTTCAGCTCACTATGATTGTGACCCACCATTGTTTTCGCATCCTTTGTTCAAGCAGTTTCTTAGAGGGCAAAGAATATAAGACCCCCACGTGAGCTCCTACTCCTGCTTGGGATCTCAATTTTGTGTTGGAGAAACTTACTCTACAACCTTTTGAGCCTCGGCTACTGCTGAATTGAAATACTTGTCATGGAAGACTGCTTTTCTGTTGGCTATTACTTCTGCAAGAAGGGTGTCTGAGTTGCAGGCCCTTATGGCAGTAGAGCCCTTTTTGATTTTCCATAAGGATAGGGTATCATTACGTACTAATCCTTCCTTTATGCCTAAAGTGGTTTCTAGTGTGGCTTTAAACCAAACTATTCATTTGCCTACTTTTTATGCAGACCCCCAAAATAAAGGGGAAAAGATTTTGCACACTTTAGATGTACACAGGCAATTGCGTTATTATTTAAGCAGGACTAAGGATTTTAGGCAGTCTCAGCAGTTGTTTGTTTCTTTTGCTTTGAGTTCGCAGGGCAAGCCTGTCTCAAAACAAACTATTTCTACGTGGATTGGGTTTTGCATTGCTTTTTGTTATTCCCATCATGGCAAGGAGATTCCAGCTGGGATTAGACCTCATTCCACTAGGGCTACTGCCACTTCAACAGCATTCCTAAGGGGGGTGGCAACTAAGGATATTTTGGAGGCAGCTACTTGGAGTTCAGTGCATACTTTCTCTAAGCATTATCACCTTCCTCTCTACTCTAAGTCTAGGGCTGGTTTTGCCACAGCTATTTTGCAAGGCATGTTGTCAGCTCCTACTTCTTTATGATTTGCCAGCCTCCCTTACCTCTGCTTTGGGATTCTACCCAATAGTTAGGACTGCAGCAATGTGGAATGAAGAACATAGTACAGTTTTGTACCTACCATAAATGTAGATGTTCGAGGATCCACATTGCTGCAGTCCAATTTACCCTCCCTCCTTCCCCTCTGTGTTTAGGGGTGGTTGTGTAGGTGAGGTTATATGCTGATAATTTTGTATATATTGTACATATTTTTGATGCAGGTATATTGGGCCTTGTCTTTTTAGGGTCTTCTGACATCTGGGGCAAGAAAAGACTGAGGATATGGCGTCGGTCATGCGCATTAGTACCCTGACGTACTGACGTCAGTCTAATGCGCCCTGACCGACGTCAGCCATATACTTTGGTATTCGGGCCGACTGGACAGTGGACTACCCCCAATAGTTAGGACTGCAGCAATGTGGATCCTCGAACATCTACATTTATGGTAGGTACAAAACTGTACTTTGCCTATACTGAGGCTGAAGATATAGCAAACCTACTGAATGATACATTTAGCTCTGACCTTACCCCTCTATCCCCTCCTTCTTTCCCTCAGTATTAACCTGAAATTGTCTCTGCTCTGGCTGTCACACAATACCAAGTCCTAAACGTGCTATCAAAAGATGAAAATACTGCATCAGTGGGTCCCGACAATATCCTTGAATGCTTCTTAAATTGCATGAAGTAGGATTTAGCCACAACCCTAACAACACTGTTCAGTCTTAGCCTTCATACAGGTTTTGTACCAAGTGAATGGAGAACAGCTTACATAAGGAAAGACCTTGCACAGATCTAGCCAATTGTAGACCTATAAGTTTGACCAGCCTCATATGCAAAGCCGTGGAAAGGCTTATCATGGAATTAATCAGTCAGGACATAGGAACCTCCAAGGACCCATCTCAGCTTGGATTCATCAAGGGCAGGTTAGGCTTATTCAACCTGGTAGATTTTTTTGAAATGGTCACCAAAGCAGTGGATGAAGATAAAGTGGTACACATCGCATACTTATTTATTTATTTCAGTTTGATTACCAGGGAAGTCCACTGGGCCAAGAAGTACCCATTTTCAGTGGAGGCCCGGGGAGAAAAGCTCCAAAAACAGTACAATCAAGGTTACATACAGTAATGGATGATAATACAATGTCACAAACAGTTAGGAATATGTGAGATACAGTAGTAGGCAATACAGTAAGGATTACATAAAACACAATCATAAAAGTACAATGTCTAAGATGTAGAGTCTGCAAAGTAAAAAGGTAAAACTTTTTTTTTTTTCTTTTCTTTTTTTTTTTTACATATGAACGGTATTTACATACTTACAGTCAACTGAAAGTCAGCTATAATCATATAGGGGGAACATAGAATGAAATTAAGAGAGTATATAGTAGATTGGTGCTTGAGAATAGAGGTCAAGGTGGAAAAGGTTTCTAGGATTTATACTGGGTGAAAGCAAGGACATTTCCATTTGGAGGATAAGTGTAAGAAAAGATGGGTCTTGAAAGAGTCAGAGTTAGGCATGGTCCTAAGACCTGGTCAAAACTTTTGATAGAATTCCCCACTCAGGCAAAGTACAAAGTAGGGAAGTTACCTCTATAGAGAGACCAGTCACCAGTGGAGTCCCTCATGGTTCTGTTTTGGGACCTCTCCTTTTTGGTATCTACTTTCCTAAAGTAAAAGCCAATACCAAAGGGCCTCTGATTTACTTCTTTTCCAGATGACTCTAAGCTAGGAGCAGTCACTGAATCCCCAAATGACTCAGCAATCCTGCAGGAAGGTTTGTCTCTAATAAATAACTGGTGTCAAAATCACGGTCTGAAACTAAATGCCAAAAAATGTATTGCTGTATCCTTTAGAAAATAATCTTCCCCTGGGAACTACCACAGTGACAAAAATCCCCTAAGAGCTGACTAAGTTGTTTGTATTTGGGAACTTATGTGGACAATGACCTAACTTTTGACCAACATGTGTGTATTGTTGTAAGAAAATCTTTCTATATTGCACAGCTTATCAACAAAGGGTATTGTGTCTGGATCTGGAGATGTCATTATTCACATTTACTCAGCCCTCATTAGGCCAGTCATTGAACATAATGCCCCCTTTGTCATGTATCTCTCCGGACACGTGCAGCAACTGGAACAACCACAGAGATACTTTACTAAAAGGATATAGTGCCTAAACAACATGTCCTGCATGGACTAACTGAAAGCCCTGTGACTATTCTCCGTGTCCTACAGACTGCTATGCAAAGCATCCTTAAACCCATTACTGATTGAGTCACTGCTCATCAGCAAGTCAAATGTCATCAGAAATACTGTTTCTAGCGATCTAAACCTCTTCTGCAACATCAACAGAATTGTTTGGAGAGGCAGGTATATTTTGCAGAAGATGCCACTGCTGTAGAACAGACTCCCCACACACATAAAGTAAAAGTTCATCCCTGTTCATTTTCAAATGCAGCATAGATCTGTGGATAGGAAACAGAAATTTTACCCCAGGACTGCCCCCCGTCCTACTAATGGACAGAGGCAGCTCCTAAATGCTTTATCCCATGGGTGTGTCCCCTCCAGTTATGTGTGGTATGATCCCAGTCATTCTTATTAGGAATAATATATAATTATCTACCATGGAATGGGTAAGCCCAGTCTAACTGAGTGGTATAGGTTATTTCAAGGGCAAAAAGAAAAACTGTCTGGGTTAAAATGGGCCACAAGGGCAGCTAGACTAGTACTTACCTATGCACTTATAGGCAACCTTCAAACAGAGGGCCCAGCCCAGTTTGGATTTGTCAAGGAAAGATCACACCTACAAAACATGACAGACGTCTTTGAGAAGGTTATCAAGGCAATGGATGTGGGGAAATGGTGCATGCCACCTACTTGGATCTGGCTAAGGTGTTCATTACAGTACTGCACGCAGGTATAGCTGACAGACTCATGGAACTGGACATAAACTCTTACATAACTTGCTGGATTGCCAGCCAGCTCACAGACAGGACTGAGGAAGTCAGGATCAGTGAGACCACTTCCACTAAGAGACCGGTCACCAGTGGGGTACCTCAGGGCTCCTGGCTGAGATTGCTCCTATTTGGCATCTACTTCTCGGAGGTGAATTTTAATATCAAGGGCTGTTGGCTGACCATTTTCAAAGATTGGGAGCTATCATAGATTCTCCCAAGACACAAACATCTTACAAGAGAGTCTTAACACAGACCAAAGTCACGGATTAAAACTCAATGCTAAGAAATGCATTTTAGTGCCTTTTGGGAACACTGCCACCCAGGCTATTAATTCAATTGATAAGGCACGCCTAAGAGTTGACCTGGTAGTCTGATAAAATATGTAGGCAGTAATCTGGCCTTTGACCAGCATGGCCAAGTTAGTAAGATAATCATTCTATGTGGGTCAACTTACAAGTAAGGGCATGACATCCAGGTCCAAAGAACTCATAGAGCCACTTTATTTGGCCCTTATCAGACGCATCATTGAGTATAATGCCATCTTCAGCATGTACCTGACCAGACATATGCAACAGTTGGAACAGCCACAAAGGTTGCTTACCAGGAGAATCCAGGGTATAAACACATTGTCCTATATGGATTGCCTTAAAGCCCTATCTCTATTCTGTGTCTCCTACAGGTTACTGAGAGGCAATCTGAACTTGGCATACAAGGCATCCTTGGGTCATGCAAAATGAACTGCATCTGAACCACTAGAATCAAGGATTTAAATGCTGTTTCTGACATAAAGAAGACATGCTAGGGAGATAGATAAGTGTCTCAGAGGATCCCCATGCTCTTGAACAGGCTCCCCTCGATGTGAAGCAGATTCCATCCCTAACCCTGTTTAAGCGTAACCTTGGCCAGTGGATAGGAAACGGGAAAGTCACCCCAAATTTGGCCCCTTTGTCTCTGATAGACAGAGGAAGACAGTAATGCCCAAACTAACACCCCCCCCCCACATAACTTCTAGAAATGTCCTAAGTAACATGCCCTGTCCTAATAGACGCCCATGGTACATAGGGACACAATTGGGTTGGGTTGCATGGCTAGGCTTATAAAGGCCCTGGGGGTCGTTAGACTATTATATACCTACGAACCTATGAAAATTTGAAATGTTTGCACTATATTACACAATCCAGGCCTAATAATGAATTAAGTCATTCTTTAATGTAATGAATAAAGCAAGCTTTTGTTCAACAACCCACAAGTTATACAAAAATCAGAAATATCACTGAATGCTGTTTTTTGGGTGGTGGGGTGTCTTACATGCTTGCAGGACACTTACATCTCATTTTTAACCTCCCAATGTATTCTCTGTCATCAAGAATAGCTAATCTCTCTGACATCATTCAGTACAGTTCTGACCTACTTAAATGTCTGATAATGCTGTATTGTTGCAGCATGCACCTCTAGAGTAGACAGAGCAGGATCATGGACAAATGGGGGCCAGTGCATAGTAATGAATCATGCCCCCGACAGCCATACCGATATCCTATTACTGGGTTGTTCTCTTCCCAGTAACTATAAACACTGTTCAAACTGCTCATATCAGTGTACATACTATTTTCATCTTTACTTTTAAATTCATCCCTGAGATTTGGATTTAAGAAACACTAAATTTCTCTTCCCTGAAACTTGCATTTAGTGTAAATGCATCTGACAACCCATTAAACTGCAAAAGACATGCTGGGATTCATCCTCAAACAGCATATAGTGAAGAACTAATTACTGTCTGTGTGAAGGGTGTAGGAATTCAAAAGGCAAATGTATAACACGTTTGCTAACAGTCAGGGACAACCCACAGGACTGAATTGTCCCTTCTCAGGAGCAGCCCAAGAGTACTCATGGATAAAGAAAATTGGCAGGCTCACACAGAAGACAAATGGAGGCTGAGGGAATCAAACCATGCACTACAGGAAGCTAGCCTTACTCATTTGCACTATGTTCTATAAACTGTTGTAGCCCAAAGAATGTACTTACATTGACATACCATAATTCTCAGTGATTTACAAAAGAAAAAAAAAAGACATTAAAGCTGGCCTGGCAGTTGGTGTGGAGGCTAAAGGTTCTTGGTCCCATACTTAAGGTTCTGGGTTTGTCTCTGAGCAGCTCACTTAACTAGTGTATGCTCCCTTACTGGGGCATTTCACATACACATCCATACTTTAGATGCCTAAGATGCCATTCCGTAGTCATGCTGATGCAATGCTGTCTTCAAATACCAAGCTCATTCTGCTTACTTCATTAGTGTCTCTGATGTTTTTCACTCATTAGAATTCCTGCTTCAGTTCTGATGTTTCTTGCTGCTGTTTCAGTCTCCCACTCTGGATGTGATTGTGCAGATGCCGAGATGCGTGTGGTCACCCATTAGAATCTCTGATGTTTCCGCACAGGCCAAGCACATTAAGATGTGCATGCATCTGCACTAGATGTACCTGCTCATGCATGGAATGTATGCGTGTTTTAAAACAATGAACAAGTATTTTATTTAAAATGACAGCTGTGCATTTTTAAGTAACAGATGTGCGAACAATTTTTTTTTTTTGTATGGAATCTGAAAGTCAAAAGTCTGGCATTATTTACTGACTGTCATCCTTAACACTTCGCAGAAGAGCAGAAGTTTTACAAAGGAGAGGACCAAAGTATGAGGCAAAAAGAGGAACATTCTGTGAAATCAGGAACAGTTCAGAGACATCCCATTATATCCTCACCTGCATGTACATAATTACATATGCAGGCGAGACACATGCACAGATGTTGTGAATGATTAAAAAATATTTCTCACTATGTACAACTCACTTGTCTCATTGTGGCCAAATTAATAAAACAAAACATAAATAATGACCTCAGTATTTTATTTCTGCTCATTACTATGAATCACCTACAGTAGCTCTCCAAAATTTTAGTTCAAGAATCCAGGATAAACCAACAAAATAACAGGAGACAAAGAGCTAGTATCAGGGACAGATTTTAAATATGGTGATTACATACCTACAGATTTACTAGATAACAGGTTTTAGCATGCATTTTCTGAAGCATATGATTTCTGAAACTCAAATATTTTCCATTCTTCAGTTACTGCAGTCATTAACACTTGATCAAATTACCACAAATGTTATGGGGAATGAGCTACAAATCTTCTTCTTTCGGCTTTTCCCAGCTAGGGGTCACCACAGCGGATCACCTGTCCGCTCATTATTGGCAGTAGAGTTTTACGGTGTCGAGTTGCCAGCCCGGCACCCAACCTTCCACAGAAGGCACACACACTCATACCTAAGGCCACTTTAGAGTGTCCAATCCACCTACAGCATGTCTTTGGGGTGTGGGAGGAAACTGGAGCACCCAGAGGAAACTCACGTGACCACAGGGAGGACATGCAGACTCCACACAGAAGGCACTCCAGCCAAGGATCGAACCGGAGAACCTCTTGCTGTGAGGTGACAATTCTAACCACTGCACCACCATGGCCGCCCTGGGAACGAGCTACAAATATGAAGCAAACTCAGAGGTAATTGAAAGGTATGTCAGTCCACCATAGCCCCCCCCCCCCAAACATACATACACAAGTAATTGTCAAAACAGGGACATTCTGTGAAGTCAGGGACAGTTGAGAGGATCCCATTATAAACTTACGTACACGCACATCTGTCAAGGTACAATACTGATCAACATTTTAGTGGACTGTGAGGCATATTAAAATAAATGCTGGGCTAATAAAAAAGAAATACTTTTTTTTAATAATTAAAAAAGTAAACCAATGAAATGGCTACAAGAACTATCGTTATAACTAAACTCAGGTGAGCGATTCAATCTGATTCTGTCTAGATATGCACAAATGACTCGCCACCTGATTTAGACACTTATTTAGTGATGTTAGACATCCAGGCAGCTCCCGATATAATGGCCAGTAGCACACCACTCCACCAGGAGCTTAAGGAGAGGGAAGGAGGCTCCTGTATATTTTTGAAAAAAAAAAAAGTTTAATCCTAATTATTCTCATTCATGGCAGCAGTAGTGACATTGGACTTTCATCTGGTACATACGGTTGTATCTATTATACCATTACTTCAGTGATAGGAGGTCAACCAGATAAGTTATTAAAAACATACCACTCAGCTGTCCAGATTTTCTCAGAATGCCCAGAGTTTTGCCTTATATTTTTGGTATGTTCCTCATAAAATTTCTGTTTTTCTGACAAATCACTGAGGATTGAAGTCACTTAATAATGGCATACATTTGAGTCTCAGACTTCATATCCTTCGGCAAATACATGCTAACACAAATCATGTTATTCTAGCAACTTTCTATGTTTATAATAGCAATATTTAAAATCTGCCCCTATTTTTGGGCCTTTATCCCACTGTTATTTTAGGCTTTGTCCAGATTTGTTGCACTAAAAGTTTAAGAGGTATGATTCAAAAAGGTGATAGATTCCAAATTTCTTCTTTGTTTTTAAATGGTAGTAAGTTTTTTTTTACATACCTTTAAATATATGCCATCAGTGAACATACCAACTGTGATTGTGCATATTTAACTAATCACATGTGGGGAGTATTTATATTTTTCTGGGGAGTGCTTGTAGAGGCTATGGGCATGATAGAGATACTGCTGTTACATGATTTATGCTATAGGCATGAATTGGAGGAATGCAAGAATGAATGGTGCACTAAGACCAAAAGAGTTACAAATGAGATATGGCTGATATTTACTTTTAAACTTTACAGCCCAAAGGGCTCAATAATGAGCTGATTATGAAGAATTTATTGTCGAAATTTTAGTAAGTTAATTAGAATGTTATGAATTTATGTATTTATTTGAAAAGTTAAAATGAAAATGATATGATTTTATTTCTTTTCATTTTTTTTTGTTCCTGAGATATCTGAATATATTATACATACATATAAACATACATACATATAAATATTTCAGGCATGGGCAGTAATGCCCCTCTAGCCTGCCAAAGTAATAGAACAGTTATTCCAATAATAAGTGTCTAGGTTGTTCCTAAAATTGTCTAAGCTAGTGCTTGCATTTACATAATTTGGTAGTCTGTTCCATGCATCAGCTGCTGTCAGAGAACCAAATAGTACACCTCTCATTCCTATATAATCTTCTACGTAGGTTGTCTGATGATTCTCTACACTTTTTGATAACCCCAGACATTCCCAGAGATAGTTATCTCTGAATGTCCAGTATACCTGAATAAGGTCTACTCTTAAATTTCTGTGTGAGACACTGTACTAGTTCAGATGTTTTAGTCTTTGATAATAACTTAAATTTTCACATCCATGGATGTCCTTGATATATTTCTGCTGTACTCTTTCCAATTTACTGATGTTTGTTTTCTTGTAAGGTTTCCATATTCTTATGCAATACTCCGGTCTGAATCTAATGTAACTGACAAACAATGATTTCAAATTCCTAGACTTTATAAACCTTTTAAACAACCCATAATTCTATAACTTATCATTAACCAATTGGTTGATATGATTAGAAAATCTCCAGGTTGGACTGACCCATATACCCAGGTCCTCAAATTAATCTACATTTTCAATCACTGTGTGCTGTATTAAATAGTCACCTTTCAGTCAATGTCTCCTAAAGCTCATATGCTTAGTTTTGGTTGTATTTATCAGCATATTCCTCTCCTGTGCCCAAATGGCCAATTTAGTTACGTTCTTTTGCAGACTTGCCCTGTCTGAAGCACATGTAATCAGTTTACCCATTGTCTAGTCATGTGCATATAGACTATACAACAATTCAGATGAAAAAGATAGCTCTGAAAGGTACAACCTAAACAGTGCAGACCTAGGACAGAACCCTGTGGGACACCCTGACTGTAACCTACAATTTCACTTGTTCAATTACTATATACTTGCCATATGCTATTTGTAAGCCATGTAGCTATCCATCTTATTAAAGTGACATTGATACCTAGTTGTTCTAATTCATTGATGAGTGTTTTGTGCATGACCCTAATAGATGCTGAAGTTAAGTCTATATAAATTACATCAAAGCACAATTTGTCATTTATAGGTGTTATTCTGTTATTATAGAACATTATGTCACAGGTAGTTATAAATCTGTTTTCAAAATATGCATGCTGATATATGGTTTCAAGTCCCAACCTTTCCATTACTGACAATAATTTATCCAAAATAACCTCCATTATTTTTTCACAACATGAAAATAAACTTATGGGTCTGTATGACTCTGGGTTTATATTGTTCCCCTTTCCCTCAAACATAGGTTTAACAAGTACAAGTCTCCAGTCTTGAGAAATCTCCCCATATTTAAGTGACCTGGTGAATGACAGCTATAATGGTACTATAAGCTCATGCTGAAATGTTCTCAGGTCATTATTCATCCCCTAAAAAGAAAAAAAAATGAGCAAACAGCACAGCTGATGAAGACATTTATGTACAAAATAAAATAAAGGTGAGCACTTTCGTGTGTACAGTACTTCTTCAGACCAACTATTAAACACATTAAATTGCATCAGTAAATAGGCAAATCAATTAACAAGTCAAACACCAAAAAACTGTTACCATAACAGCTAATTAGTGTTTAAGCTTCCTTGAAAGCAAGTAAGGTTTAAGTTAAATATTATCATTCAAACCAAAGCCTCTATCTGCCTGCAGGGTGATGATCCATTTCAATTCATTGTTCACTGTTTTGTTAACAACACATCCTCCCCTAATACTCTTAGAAGTTAATTGTACCACTCTAAAGAGAAAAGTATGATTACTATTGGATGCAACATGTTTACTCAGTGCATTCGTTTTAACCTTCCTTCTAATTTCACCCAGAATTCTTTCTTTAAGACTACGATTAGTCTTGCCAACATAAAAACATGAGCAGTCCTTACAGGTGGCAAGATATACCAGATCTTTACTTTTGCAATCAGCATAGACTCTGAATTCATACTTAATATTAGTAGTGCGATGTACAAAGAGTGGAGTAACTATAATATAATCACAGGCCTTACAACTACAGCAAGGATAGGTACCCAACCTAGAAGATAATGGTCGTTCAGCACAGAAAGAATTATGTTTGAAGCAAAGTCTCTGCTTAAGATTCTTTGCATTTTTAAAATAGAAGCTCGGTTGCATCCCTACAATCTTTCTTAGCCCATCATCAATTCGTAAAATGGACCAATTCCTTTCCATAGCCATACAAACATTCATCCCTCACATTGCTAGAAAAATTAAGTCCTATTCTGGGTTGTCTGCAACTTATATGTTTAACAGTGTCAGTCCTCTCCTTCTTTTCAGAAAAATAGGGCCTCCCTTGTGTTTCCCCTCAGTTCCATAACTTCTGTGGCAACACTATTAACTTCTTTATAACCATAGCCTCTCTCATAAAAATCAGTACTGAGGTTGTCAAAAACACTTTGCAGACTGTTATCATCTGTACATAATAACCTAGATGCCCACAGAAATTGTCCTTTCATTATGTTCTTATATAGATATAATTTGGATACATGCTCTTCCGATGTAATTTACTATTCTTCCAACAAGACTTCTTATATAATTCAGTTCCACACTTAGCGTTGGCACACTTATAAACATGAACATCAAGAAAATCTATAGATGTAGTAGAGGAAGAGACAGTATACTTCAAAACACCTAAATATATGCTAACAACCCATTCCTAGACTGTTTAGTATGTTGCAGCAGATTTGTTGATGACTTGTTTATTTTGTGCAAGGTAGACATCAACAACTCAATGAGTTTGTGCAAAAGCTTAACGGTAGAATAGGTTTTTGAGATTTATTGTTTCTTCCTCTACTACATCTATAGGATTTTCTTGATGTTCATGTTTATAAGTGTGCCGACATTATAAATATATAAATACCTATGTAAAACTTCAAAGCAAAGATCCTAAATCTTCTAGACTCTGTTGCATATTTGAGAGACATACATATATCCCCCACTGTTTCTTTGTGAATTGCTTATCCAACCTCTCTTCCCAGTCCTTCCTAACCACCCCTGATTCTTATAGTTATCATGCAATATTTTATATGCTGTACTAATGATTCCTTTCTTAATGGCAACGTCTGTTATAGATAATACTACAAACTCTTACCAGTATTGGTTTTTCATTTAGGACCCCCCCCCTATTTCTTTCTCTTTGCCTATACTCTGATATCAGTCTTTAATAGGGAAGGCAATCTCTAACCTGCAGTCCAAATAAGTTCTTGGCATCTTCCCATTCTTTTACATTTCCCTGTATAGTTATTTGCTTCCAATATCTTGGTTTCTTTGCCAGTTTTTTCCAATGTACTCCAGCCACCTCTTGCCTATTGTCTGTATCCCTAATTGCAGTCAACTCAATTGGCAGAATCTCCTTTCTTCATTCCCATATTGGCTTAGTTCTTAGAATATTTTCTGCTACTTTATGAATATAATATTCTGTGTGATTACTGTCATTCTCCTTAAATGTTTTCATCCAAAATATCAGTCTCTCCTTGTTTCTTGACCTTCTCCCTATTTCATCATCATCTCTTTCTACTTTGAATTGTAGTTTTTTGCTTTTGCTATGTATAGGAACCTTAACTGTGTTGCTTTGAAATACTCCTTTAACTCGGATAATCCCAATCAGCCCTGTTCTATTGGAAGAATAAGCTTATCCCACTTGACTCTTGCCATCTTCCCCTCCCAGATAAAATCCTTCAGCTCTTTATTAGTTGCTATCCACAACTTCTCCTCTAGTTGATAAAAATATGCCTGACCTGTGTATAAGACTAAAGGGACTAAAAACATTTTAACTGCTTGTATTTTACTGTTGATATCCATATTGCAGAGCTTCCAGGTTCTCAGTTTTTGTTATCTTTTGTTTAGTCTCTTCCCACATATCCTTAGCTGCCGCACTGTTATCATTTTTAATCAGTTCCTAAATACTTCATTTTATTGTGTCCCCATAAGTATGGATATTGCTGAATCAATTTGTATATGGGTACATAATTTAACATTATTGTTTTTGTTTTAGCTTCATTCATTTTGTATCACGAAAAGGTTTGAAACTGTCTCAATATGTTCCACAGCACTGTAATGCCCCTTTCTGGCTTTGTGAGGTATAAAATAATGTCATCTGCAAGTACAGACAGCTTTTCTTGATTACTATACTAATTATATCCTTGAATTTCTATGTTCCTTATTTTCTTTGCCAGTGGTTCTAAATATAATGCAAATAACAGAGGCGAGAGGACACCCCTGCCTGGTTCCTCTGCTTAAGCAGAGATTATCAGAGGGGACCCCATCCACTTTACTTTTTGATTCTAATCCCTCTTGTATCCTTCTAATCAACCTTATAATTTTATCAGGGAATTCAAATGCTTCCATTGATCTGCTCATAAAATCCCAGTTTACTTATTCAGATGCATTCTCTGCATCAAGACCCACCAGCAACAGTGGTATTTTCTTGCATTCTGCTTCCCTCTAGATCATCACTGTTCTGTTAATGTTGTCAGTGTTTGCCTCCACTCCACAAGACCCCATTGATCCATATCTGTCAATTCTGGCATCACTTTTGCCATCCTTGTAGCTATTATGGATATAAACACTTTATAATCATGCTTTAGTATTGAAATGGGCCTGTATGAAGCTAGATCTGATGGATCTTTACCCTCTTTAGGTGTAACGGCTACTACCGCTTTCTTTCAGGATATTGGTACTTCTCCTCTTCCTCTTAAAATACTGTTAAACAAAACCTTCCAGATCTTTACCATTTATTTCTCTCCTAGCTTCCAAACTTCCACAGGAATACCATCTATTCCTGGGAACTTTCCTGTAGATTGGTTATACATCACCATTTTTATCTCAGCTCCTCCTGTCCTAACAGTTAGCAATTGAACCTCCTCTACCTCTAACCTTGGCATATTTAATTCTTCCATAAACATTTCCATTTGTGCCTTTTCTTGATTTCCATATTTCTCTGCTTATACAGACTTTCATAGAATTTCTGAAATATTTCTAATACTTCTACAGGTTCCCTTGTTATCTTCCTTGTTATAGGCTTCCAAAGCTTAGTGACAGCCCTTTCTACTTCTGTTGTCTGAGTTGTTGTGCTAATAGTTTTTGTGCTCTATAGTCCTTATCAAAAATCAGTTGCTTAGCAGTCTTTCTAAACTCATGCATATTGTCAAGGTAATTCTTTATTTTCTGTTTAGCATTCTGCAGTTGCTCCTCTTCTTGTTCTGCGAGATTCACCCTATTTTGTAATACTGTAACATTTATCAGTCCCTCTAAATAATTCTTGTTACTTCTTAACCATGTTTCCCTTTCTTTATTTCCACCCTATTTCTAAATTCCACTTTCATTTTATCCCACTCCCTAACTATATTTTCAGGAGAAAATTCTATCATCTCTAATTGCTCCTGAATAATTTCCACTAACCATTCCTTAAATTCCTCTCTTTTTAACAGATAGGTTGGAAAGTGCCGGTATCTTGTTTTTATTTCATTACCCTGTGTTTTTATTTTAGTTATTATTGATGCATGAGCTGAAATAGTTATTGGGTGCATATCAAGATCTTCAATTTAATGTACATGTTCTTGTGAAATGTAAATTCTGTCTAAGCTAGTCCAGTTTTTGTATCTTGGTGAATAATATGTAATTTCACTTCAGACTTCTAGCACTCTATTCACATCTTCCATGCCAAATATTTTCATAAATTTCTTTTTGTTGGACAGATTTTATATTTCTTCCTTAGCATGTGCTTCATCAAAAATTAATTTGTTCCTCCAGGGAAAATATTTTGGAGATAGCTGGGTATAGCAGTTTGAATCTCATGCCTGCATCTTGACATTCCCCGAATAATGGGATGAATTTATTCCTCTTCTGCATGGTGTACAAAGATTAGTCATTCTCAACAAAAACTCTGTCTCCCACTTTTAGTACATTGTCCTTCTGCCACAGTTTTGTCAGAATCAGCTCCTTCTGCTAGTAAGATTGCATCCTTACTATTAAACGCCTAGGTATTTTCTCATAGCCAGGATTGTTGCATACACATGATGTGCCCTTTCAGTTAGCAATTCCTGTTGTGGAATACCACTCCAGTTGCTTATTTGTACTTTCATAAAATTAATACATTCTGTTCCTTTCAGCTTCTCGGGTACAGCAGAAAATCTCAGGTTTTCCCTACGTGCTCTATCCTTTAATTCTATTATTTTTTGAAACAGCTCTTCTTGTGCAGTCTCATATTCAGCCAGCTTTGTCTTCCTTTCGACAACTGAGTTTTTCAGTTTTATCACCTTCTTTGAGTATCTGTTTAAAGCTTCTTCCGTTTTTCCAGCCTTTTATTGTTTGAGTTGATATACTTCATCAGTGTTTCATTTATTTTAGTCAGGTCTGTGTGCAGTTGCCTTATACTTTCCTCAAGGTTCATGGAATTCATGTATGGAGCTTGCACTGCTTTAGCTGAAAAGCTACGTTACTTTTCCCAATCAGTGTTTTTTCATCACTCTTTGTAGCTGATTTTCCTTCAGGTCTTCTGTATTTCTTTTTTCCTGGCATTTAGGCAGTGCACTTACTAGCCAGTTACTGAGATTTACTTAGAGAGCCAGGTCCACTGGCCTTCTCTGCTAAGTTTCTTTTTTCAGACTGGGAGAGATAGAATTAAGCTGTTACTCAATGTGCAGCTATATTGGAAGTCCACCACCATTTATTTATTGGTCTCATTACAATCCATACAGACAATATGCCCTCTATCACCATTCACCTACCAGGTTTTAATGATCATTGCCCCATAACATTCTCCCTACAAATCCCGTCAGGTAGCCCACCAGGCTAATAACTTTCAGATCTAAGCCCCCCTCAAGAAATCCTCATTATACATTCATAGCTTGGTACTGTTGATTGCTCCCTCATAATCTCCATTTCTGATGCTAATATTGCCACCAGTAAACTAACAGACTTACTACTCTCACTTCAGGACATCCACTTCCCATTGCTTTCAAGGCTACTGAATGGCTGACCAAAGAGCTTCCATCCGTAATGTAAATACATGATAATACCTAGGAAATGTGGAAACAACTACACTCCAAACAACCTTTAATGTTAACAAAATTCTTAGGAACATGACCAAACAGGCCACGTATAGACTCAAAACCTAACACCTATACTGTAAATAAACCTCCATTTTTCACTCCCCTAAACATTTCTGGCAAAACATCAACAAACTAAAAGCCTAACAGAAAGATCCTCCTCAAATTAATTATCCACTGTAGGATACATACCCTGCTCATCTGGTAATCTTACATGTTCTGACCTTAACTCGTAACTGTCCATATTTTTACCCCTTAGATTTGGTCTGTTCCTCATAAAATCTGTGTTTTTTTCTGGAAAACATTGAGGATTGCAATCACTAAATAATGACATATGATGTCATATTTGAGCTTCAGACTTCATACCCTTTGTAAAAATGCAAGACAATGCACAACCTGTTATTTTAATGGCTTTCTTAAGTTTATAAGAACAGTATTTAAAAACTTTCTATATTTTATTGCCTTTGTCCCCCATTATTTTGGCTTTGTCTAGATTTCTTGTGTTAAGAGGTTGAGAGATACGCTTCTGACTTCATCAGAGAATTGTCAAGGCTTCCCACATCCTCACCTACCCACAGTGTAGCCACACAACAAAGACAGCCTAAACCCCTTGATTTGATTCCATCTTTTTATTTCTCTAAAATTAGCACTAAGCAAATTTAAACCCTGTTTGAACAGATCTATAGGGACTCAACATCTGGACATGACAGTATCTCCTTTTGGTTCTTGTACCACTTCAGAAATTTCATGACCACCCCTCTTAAGCACACTTACAACCTTTGTCTAACAACTACCATGCAGCTGTTTGGAAATGATATTTTGTCAGACCAGTACCAAAAGAAACCAAGCCCTCTTATTGCAGTCACTTCAGCCCCATTTCCATTGAGCCAACCCTTTGTACAATTCTTGAAAAAATCACGTGCAATCAACTTACCAATTGCCTACAAAAATATCACCTGCTTTCCATGCAACAGCAAGATTCTGGGCAGGTAAGAGCATAATGACTGATCTGTGGACCACGACTGATAACATCTTAATTAATGTAGATAAAGGAAATCTTACTGTAGCCCTGTTCATTGACTTAACCTCTGCCTTTGAAATGGTCAACCATCCAGTTCTCCTTCTCCATCTGTGAGACATCAGATTCAGCCCCGATGTTACTGCGCGATTCAAAGATTTTCTATCCAACTATTCATTCCAGGTAAAGACAGGCCCTTGTCTTGCTAACAGTTCCCTCATTCACTCTGGACTCCCACCGGGCTCTATTCTAGAATGTCTTCTATTCTCAGTCTTCATCAACAGACTTCCCCTAGATCTGCCCACATACCAATGCTTCTTTATAATATGGTCATCTATAGGTCCAATCCCCTCACATCATACAACTAAAACTCAACTTCAGGAGGACCTTCTCCAGCTGTAAGACTGGCTAAACTTCAATAAACTACCGTTCGATTCCAAAAAAACAAAGTTCATGTTATTTGGCACCCAATAAAGATTATTCAAGTCCCCCAATCTTTTAACATCCTTGACTGTAATAGCAGTCTCATTGAAAGTACCACTTCCTTTAGATATTTGTGGATCTGGCTAGATCAGTCACTAAACTTCCATGAGCGCATAGAAAAGTTGAGAACCAAGATCAACAGTCTACTCCTCTGGAACATTGAAATACCTAATTTCTCATATCCAGCAAAGGCTACTATAGGAAGAGGTATCCTCCTTATCCATCTTGTGTATGGTCTTCCATTGTTTGCTTTGGCCTATGTGAAAAACACTGCTACTCTTCAGACCCTCTGCAATAAAGTATGTTAATCATAGCTAAAGCACAGTGGAATGAACACCACTACTTTACTCTTTCAGAAGCTAAATGATTTCCAGTACAGGCCACATCAAAACTTCTTGCTCCGTACTCTTCAAAATACTCATCTTGACACCTCCTCCCTTCATTCTTCCAAATTTTTTACTGTACCTCATACCTGTAACATAAGAAGCTAAGACAAATCTGGTGTCTCTACAAACCCCTTCTTTGGAATTGCACTCTACTAGCCATTGCTTCTTTGCAGTGGCTCCAAAACTATTACAGTTGCTTCCTTCTCATTTAACTGATCACACAAAAGTACTCCCTGTTCAGGCCATGGTTTAAGCAATACTTACTAATACAGTTTGAATGCAACTGTCGGTTTAAAGAACGTCACATAAACCGATATCTCCAACTGCATAGTACCATTACCTGCAAGATACCTGATCCACCTGTCTAACTCATTCATCCTTAACTGTGATTCTGCTTACCACACCGTTACTGCTGTAAACCCACTCTGAATATCTGTTCCCCTCTTTTACTTTCTCCATCCCTGTGGACGCTAAGGTCTGTGTAATGTTAAACAGCCTTCCTACAAGGACTTTCCGGTGACCATTAAGGGACACGGTAGGAGTGTGTTAGATTTTTGCCTGACAAGTCCTACACCAGATCCTTGATGTCATGCTGCAGCATGTGAAGTAGGCATATATGGTTCTCACAGACTTTAGAGGAGAGAGACACCGGTATGCAGGCATTTTACGAAATAGCCTTTTGTCCTGGGATTCTGTTGCCATCAAGGCCCTACTTGGTCCACATGGCATCCTGTATGTCTACTACCCAAATCTCCAGCACTTCTACTTCTCCTACTTTTATTTCCCTTTTCTGTTCCAATTAGATACAGTAAATACTGCCCCTTTTTTGTGTGTGAAGGGCTTGTACTCTTTCCATTGCTAGGTGTTAGTTTGCAATGCTCACAGTATTACTTAGATTGTACCTGTGCACAGTCCAGACAGTTTCCATGATTCCCACATGTGTGACTTGTACCAGTGATTTATATGGGGTGACTTCACACATGGATATCTAATTGACAGTTGCACTTGTCCTCACCCCAGGGCCACACAAACAAGGCAAGGGATGTGTGCACTGCAGTCCACTCATAAAGCTGTCCACAGTAAAGTACCACAGGTGATATCAGATATGCCCTGGAGCTGTTGCTCATGATAAGTATACCCAGACCACAGCTCAGATATCATGTGACACTGATCTGGCGTAGACCCATGACATCACTGAGCAGTGTTGTACGATACCATAGGTATCTAGACAACAGAGGTGGATCCATCCGCCTGATAATTGTCATCCGTGCTATGCTTCATACACATTTATACATCAAGGCTAGCAAGCTGTGCGCAAGCTTGTGTACGTGAGTCATGTGGCCATCCATAGCACTGTCTGTGTATTTGCTGGGTGACTGCCATTTTTGCAGATGCATGTCTTATGTCTTATTTATGCAGCGCTGTCCGTGGCAGATCCACTTATCCATACGTATTCCCCATCAGGAGGCATTACCCAATGTTGGCTACACTGTTTATTGCAGTGAGTTCACATTACTGTTCTGTTTGAATCCCAGGGATTAAGTGAAACAGTGCATTCAGTGTTAAGTATTACAGAGCAATACAAAACCTTCAGGTTCTTCAAAGGATTACATAGACCACTGCTTGTGGCATCAGTCTTTGGTGCATGTTTAGGTGGGCCAGCATTGCTGAGTAGTTTATATTGTTATGGCTTGTACACTTTAAGGGCATTACTTTCTACCTATGTTTTAATAGATGTTCTAGAAGTAAATGTATAAACTAAACAAGATAACACAATGTAGATCCTGTTTTGTGACTGCTACAATGAATTTTTATGTTACCCCTGTTTACCCCTGTCCTATGTGATTTTCTAGAAAGGAAGCAGAAAAAAACTTTCTGTTACTTTCACATCATTAAAATTCCTGTAATCATTAGCATTCCATAGATGATCTGCAAACATTGTCAAACCAAAATATTAAACATTATTGTATTGAATGATCTGATACTGTTTTATTTTAAATCAGTGTGTTACAAGATGTAGAAAATAAAATGTATTTGCAATAAAAATAACAACAAAGTTTAGCAGGAATAGAAATTAAATAAAAAAAATGGTTTGCTTGATATTTAAAATGTTTGTGCTGTCCTTCCATGGCATTTGCTTACATTCTGATAACCATAGAAAGTTTTTCTACTTAGTGTATGCTTTCTTAAGCAAATACTGTCTTATATGGTCCTACTTTGATTTTGATGGTGTATGTGAAAGAGAGAAAGGGGACTGGTGAGTGTATGTGTGGGATGGGGTGTAGCAGGGAGTGTTGACTTTTGGCTTTTTAATTTGTTCCCTGTCCTGACATAGAAAGAGATTTCATCTTTGAACTATACTTCACCACTGTCCATTGATGGCATAAATTCATTTGCATTTTTTCACGTAATACAAGGTTTGTGACTTGGAACCAAGCTACTGTACTTTTTAAGATGATGTTCCAGAAATGACTGTCAGAGTACTTAATAAATGTATATCATGCTTGCTATCTTGCCAGCAGCTCTTTTCCCATAAGGAAGCCAGCAGTAGAATAATAGGCTGTTTTTTGCTTGATGGCTTGTCAGTAACATTTTAAGCTTATGAAAGAGGTGGCAGTCCCAATGACATGTTTGCATATATGATCCTCTGAAAGTGTTCCTGCTAGTAAAACACTTTAAACTCACAAAACATAATTATACGTGTTTTTGTTTTCATGTCACAGAAACAGTATGTCTAGCTATGGTAACAGCTGTTTACTGGTAGAGGGTTTCCTGCTCTGAATATCATGCAGCTGATAATTAAAGAACACTTGCATAAAAGCAAATGATCTCCTTTCAGTAGGAGTTTCAGATTCCTACCTAGTATATGGCAGTTGCACTGGAGGCTGAATGCCTACAACATAGGAACCAAGTAAACTGACAAGTGAAGTAAGCGAACACAGCATTTTAAACGTAACCATTTTTTCTATGTTTTTTATTGCAGCCTTAGATAAAATGAGCTGAAAATGAAATGAAATGAAATGAAATGAAGAGAGCATGACAGATAAATGTTTGAAATGTCAGGACTCTCAATGCCAGCTCCCAGAATGTGAAGACTGATCAACAGAAAATCTGGACTTGCATATACCAAGTCTGAGAGCACCATTTTTCAGAATATTCCCTTTTCTCCAAGCTATGGCGATCTCAGAGTTGGTATATATATGTTCGGGGTTGTGCGTGTGCAGAGTGCAGGGCAGCTTGTCCACTGCAGAAAATAAATTTAAAAGAGAAAAGTAATGTTCAGTATTCTCTCTTCTGTATTTCTGATCTTCTTTTTCCAGTCTTTTGGGACTCAGCTTTGTGAATCCTGACATCTCATTAGGGAACCAACATAACAAATGAATCATACATGATTTAGTAAAATACAGTTCTTCATATCTGTTGCACTGAATTACCCTATCAGTACAAATCCCCTCCTGCTGAAATAGAACCTACCCTGAAGTGATGCTGCATTAGGTAAGTTGTACTTTAAAGACTGTGGTCAGACTTCCCTACCCAGTTTAGGGGTATTAAAATTCTTCATTGCTTGGAAAAGGTTACATACACATGCTTTGACAAGTGTTGTGCCATCAGAGGTTGTTTCTACCACCTATAGTAGACACTGGCCTGATTCAAAGAATGCCAACAGATGACTTAAAATAATATGAAGGTTATGGCCTGCTCTTTTTTTCCTCTGATACCATACTACGTTATATATGGTGTCAAAGGATGCTTGAAAAACTCCTGTGATTATATCCATTCAGACATTAGTTACTGAAGCAAAGTAGATCTTGGGCACTAGACCAACTACAGCAGGATCCCAGGCATGTTCTTTTTCTTATAAAATTTACTTTCTATAATATGTAGAACTGTATTGATGTCAGCATGTGTAAGGCTGATGGATATTTTCTTTTTTTGGTTTGAATTTATTTGCAAACAGAGATATTGCAGCTTATCACTGCTGTTGGTAAGTCTGCATATCATTGAACACACTGAAGCTGATATTCAGTGTGTTAAGCTAAATGACCAGACATTAATTCCAAGTCAGTAGCTCAGGCGGATGAATTCCTGAGATAGCTGGCTTTGTATAGGAAGGGGCAAACCAGCAAGAACATTCAGTGGCCTTATACCAGATGTGCAGTTTAAATCAAAGCTAAAGTTGTGAGCTACCAATAACCTAGGAAGATATAAGCAAAAAAGGTTCTAAATTCAGACAGAATCAAACAGCCCTGTAGTACTGTGGGGTTGTGTCCAGACACATTGTTTCTGTTATTCTACAGACCTCTTACTGAAAATACAGATACAACAAAATAGTTAATAAAATGATATTAATTTAGAAATAGGATGGCTTCATAGAAAATCTCAGCCTCTTAGCACAGGAAATCTGGACAAAACTCAAAGTTATGGTGGTCAAAGGTCCAAAAATAGGGTCAGATTTTAAATATTTCTCTTATAAACTTATAAAGTTGCTAGAATAAAAGGTTTTGCATTATCATGTCTTAAACTCAAATAACTGCTATTATTTAGTGGCTTCAGACCTCAATGATTTGCTAGAAGACCACAGATTTTATGAAGAGCATTTCAAAAATGTAAGGCAAAAATCTGGACATTCTGCAAAATTCTGGATAGTTGAGAGGTATGTAGGAGTTTAGCTGTCTGAAGCTCATATAATTTGAATTATTTTTTTGTCATTTATAGGTAAATCATGTAGCCTAACAGCCTTTCAATTAGACACAGGCACACAAGTAATCTTATTTACAAGGTGGAGTGCATTCACACGGACACACACACACACACACACACACACACACACACACACATGCACAAAGTGTCAACCATAATTGTAATGCTGGCTATAAATATAAAGGTGAATTCTTCACTAACTAGAACTGGAAAGATGACCTTAAGTATCTGTCCAGTGAAGAAATTATGGAGAAATTCTATCAGCAGTTGAATTTGTTAATAGAGACATTTGTATCAGGAAGGAAAAGGGTCGTTCCCCATAGGTTTTATAACCCTCTTTGGTTTAACCTTAAAATTAAATATTGTCAGAAAATAAAAAGAAGTTGCTGAGATAGGTTTAGGTCCATTCCTTCAGAGTCTAATAAAGAAGTGGCTGGCGAACGTAGCATAATCATAAAACCTAAGAATAGTTATGAGTAGAACTTGGGTCAGAATGTAGTAAATAATCCTAAACTGTTCTTTAATATGTAAAGAAGGAAAGTAGCGTTGGAACTTCTATTATTAACATCCTGTGTGATAGACTGGAAACAGATTCAGGAATAATGGTGGAAAAATTTGCCCATATTTTTGTGAAACTGTTGTTGTAATAGTACAATAACTATTTTCAAGTTTGGGACTTAATTTGAATGCTTATGGCTGCCCTTTAATTACACTAGATATGGTTAAGAAAGCATTAAGCAAAATCAAATTAGATACTGCCCCTGAACCTGATGGCCTAAGTGATGTTTTTTATTATAGTTGAAAGACAGTATAAAATATATTCTGCTACATCTCTTTCAGATATCTGGAAAATATGGCATTGTTCCTACTTGTTGGAGAAGAGCCTTTATTGTTCCAATAACCAACGGATGACATATGTTGGTATTGAGAATTATAGACCGATAAGTTTAACAAGCATCATTACTAAATGTTTAGAGAGAGTTTTATTGACAATTATGCAAAACATGCCTGAACATACATATTTTAATGTTCATCAGTATGTCTTCAGGAAGATCTACTTCTATATGGCTGTAATAAATGCTTTGGATTTGGACGTAGCCGTTGATGTGATCCTTCTGGATCTATCTGATAACTTTGACCCAGTACTCCATCATCATATTACAAAAGCTTTAGGAGATTGGAGTTTTAACCTCTTTGTCATTCGGTGGGTTATGAATTGGTTATATAACAGATTGGCTAATGTGACCAGTCTGAGGTTTAGATCAGTTAATCTATGTATACCTAGGGGAATCCCCCAGGCTCTGTGCTGGATTATTTCCTTTTCCTCTGCTAATGTCCTTAGTGGTTTTTGTTTTTTAGTTAATTTCTTTCATTTTCCATATTTTTATGTCTGATATATCAGAGTTGATAAATAATTGGTTGCAAAGTTGTGAATGATCTAAAAATGGCAGGGATTGTTACTTCTGTGAAAAAACAAATTGTATACCAGTACTATTATATTCCCTTTTTTGAATGGGTCCAGCTTAATGGTATGATGTTTAATTAGACAATATTTAAGATGATCCAGATGGGAAAGAATAATCATATAATCATAATAAAAACATAATAATAATAATAATAATCATAGCATATAATTTAGATTACCCTGTCATTAAAAACAGTTTGTTATATGATGGCGTAGGGATCATACTGGATAATAAACTGAAATTTGAGGGTCAGGTAAATACATCATTAAAAACACACTTTTACTTATTAGGGCCCTATTAAACACTGTCTTTTCTAGGGATGAGGATGTCATGATTCCAGTTTATAAAATAATTACTAGACCAATTATTTAAAGTATATTTCTAGAGTTGAGAGGATTCAAAGGTTCTTTACTTAAATAATTAGAAGATTATCAGATATCCATTATGAAGCTAAAATGATGAGGCTAAACCATTTTTTGTCTTTTATAAAAATGTAAGGGTGACCTTATTTGAATAGTTAAATGTTTCCACAATGTAGGAGTATGTAGCACTTTGGAGATCAACTTTATACATTGTGAGATGAGGACAAGAAATAATCAGTGTCTGGTGGATATCAAGATCATGCAAACCAGCTTGGGAAATAATTATTTCTAACCAAGAACAGGAAAGAGATGAAACCCATTGCCTTTAGAAATTAGAGCGGTAGATGGTTTAGAAATCTTTACATTTATAATAGATGAATGGAACAAGGAAAACATTGGACACTAGCTAAATGAAGTGAGGCCTTTAATGATCTGTCAAGGTCCATGGCAAATCTTTGAATATTGATTTCCAGTCAAGCAACACATACATGCATGTTTTTTGTGTGTGTGTGTGTGTGTGTGTGTGTGTGTGTGTGTGTGTGTGTGTGTGTGTGTGTGTGTGTGTGTGTGTGTGTGGCCTTAGCAACTGTGGGACCCAAATTGGGACATGTTTGAGGTACCCTCAAGCTACAGTCTTCTTATCATCAGCCCAGCCATGTCCATCCTCAATGATTTGCCCGAAAACCACAAATTATATGAGAAACAGACCAAAAATATAAAGCAAGATCTGGGCATTCTACGAAATTCTGGACATCTGGACAGTTGAGATATATGGTAGCAGCATTTACTTATTAATGCCAGTACTGCATTTGCAGCATACCTCCCAACTTCTTTGCTCAAGAATTCAGGACAGAGGTAAAAATAAAGGGAGAACAGTTGTTCAAAATCAGGGACAATTTTTAAATATTACTCTAATACACCTAAAAGTTAATACAGTAGCAGGTTTTGCATTAACATGTATTTTTCTGAACAGTATGAAGTATGAAACTCTAAAGTTTAGGATGGAATAGCTGTAATCCAAAGTATTGACTAGAAAATCAAAAATTATGTGAGGCATGGGGAAAAATGTGAGGCAAAGTCAATTAGGGACATTCTGCAAAAAAGGCACACTGTATGATAGTTTGTATCAATCTGGTAGTTACATTCATGGTGAGCACATTACTGTGGTCTCAGAGTAGAAGAGCATTTTTTCTTTCCCCTTTGGTCTTCAAGGTGAAAGCGTTTTTTTTTTTTCTTCCCTTGCTTCTGAAGCTTTCAGGGATTCACAGATACCAATGGTGCAGGAGTGCAGTACCAGCATTTGTTAATGAAATGTCAGTATTGCATTTGCAATCATGACAGAAGTGCAGAAGCACTCATTATGTGTTAGTTTGTGGCAATATGCTTGTTGTATTTGTAGGAAATAACTTTACAGTTTCAAGCAGAAGGGCCCCTTTTTTACCTTCAAAGTAAAGACCTGCTTTTTGCTCGCTATGGTTCTGGACTTCAGAGGACAAGTGCAGGACCGTATCGTGCCCAGCCATCTCAGTCAACCTAGGGCCATCCCAGAGAGCGTGTCTGTATGTATATATACAAACAAATAAAATACATACATATGTATGATTTTTTCTGGTTAACAAACAAAATCTTCAATATGCCAAATGCAGACCACAACATGTCAACACCACCAACGTCGACTCAGACTAAACATGCACTAATAGACAATCTTGGTGCATGCAAAATGTGAAAGAAAAAAAAATAAATATTTTTTGAGGTGGGCAAGCCCCCCTGCTCCCCATTTGGGAGGCTGTGTCCCTCTAGACCTTGGTTAATTTTATATATATATATATATATATATATATATATATATAAATCTATATATAATATATATATATATATTTATATATATATATATATATATATATATATATATAAACACACACACACACACAACACACACGTGTATATATATATATATATATATATATATATATATATATATATATGTGTGTGTGTGTGTGTGTGTGTGTGTGTGTATGCATACACACACACATATGTATATATTTATATATATATATATATATATATATATATATATATATATATATATATATATATACACACACATATACTAACTCCAAGATCACAGAAAATCAGGGAAAGGGAATATTTCCTAACCCTGAGAATTGTGAGATCATGGACACCTGTCAACCATCTGCTTAGATGACCAAAAGCAGTTGACTAAACAGATGTTGACCAAACATTATTTTGACCAAAACAAGTATATATATGTTGTTGTGTCTTTCGGCTTATCCCGGTTAGGGGTCGCCATAGCGGAACTCCAGTCCGCTAATGTTTGGTAGTGGATTTTTATGTGCCGAGTTACCAGCCCTGACGCATAACCTTCAACGAAGGCACGCCCATTCACGCATGCCTCCACACAGAAGACGCTCTAGCTGAGAATCAAACGGGACAACGTCTTGCTGTGAGGCGACAACACTATATCACACGTGTGTGTGTGTGTGTGTGTGTGTGTGTGTGTGTGTGTGTGTGTGTGTGTGTGTGTGTGTGTGTGTATTGTGCCTATTTGGAAACTAGAAACAGAACTTGTATGCAAACAGGGGTTTATTTTTAGTAAAGGCACAATGAAACAGAGTCTCTCTCAACCTCTCCAAGTTCAGCATGGTTTTAAAGTCCCATGCTGCAGACTTCAACCAGGCTATAATGAAGCTTTATAAATCATATCAGTTCTCGTATGCTAATCTACAACATAACCCTAACTAGACTGTCGCACTCCAAACTTCTTGGATCTTCTGAGCAAGTTCTAGCTTACCCTGCACTGTGCACATATATTTTAAAGAAACACTTCCCCTTTTCTAGACCAATGTGTTACAGCTATCCCCACACCACACAGAACGAAGAATTATGGATTCATCATGATGGATTGTAGGACCTTGACAACCCATCAGTATTTTGATTGGCTAAGCATGTCAAAAGAGCTGGAAGGATAGTGGTCACTTTATATTACCATTAGTCTGCTGGTTTAACCACTGCTTTGGTACATGATCCCTCACCAATTTGAAATGCCTATCCAACAAATTGTACTTTAGGGCATAGAAAGAGCACTTTATTGCTAGAGGCATTCTTGCAGTGGCTGAATATCTCCTTCTGCATCTTTCTGCTGGTATAGCACACGGGGTGCTTTTTACCTTGAACGGCTTGAGATGACACTGTCCCACAGACCTACTTCTGATGAATTATTATAATAGAATAAACTCTTTAGCAAAATAAGGAGTCAGAAAGATAGGTTTCACAACATATGACTGTTTTTGTTCATCTAAAGCTCTGTCTGCCTTGAGAGACAGTTATACCCTGACAAGAGCCTTGTCATATTGGGATTTGTCAAAGTGCAAGTAGTAGTACCATAATTAGGTGCAATCATGTTGTAGTACCCAGCTAGTCTACTAAAAGCTTTCACTTGTGTTTTAGTTTAGGGCAGAGGACACATTTTATTGCCAATATTTTTTTTTTTACTTGTGGTCTTATAACATCTCTTCCTATAAGTTAACCCAAATACTTATTTACCACCATGCCCACTTTACTATTCTTAGCATTCACAGCCACGTCTTACAGTCTTATAGATTTTAGCACAGGTGGTACTTTTGGAAAGTGAGACTCCCAGTCCTTTGAATGAATGACCATGGCATCAAGACATATGGCAGTGTATTGGCAGACAGGCATCGATATTTTATCCATCAGCCTGTGAAAGGTGGCTGCTGTTCTGTGTAGGCCAAATGATAATATTTTGCACTGAAACAGATCATCTGGGGTTACAAAGGCTGTTACCAATACCACTTTGTCAAATCCAGTGTTGCAAAGTACTTGGCCTGTTTTAGGGTTTTGATCACCTCATCAATTCTGGGATTGGGATAGTTATTAAACTTTGGAATGGTATTCGGTTCCATAACATCATTATAGAAACTGATAATTCTGTCTAAAGAACTAAAATTATTGGGAGTAATGTGATGGTTTTGTCACACCAGGTTTGAGCATTTTTGAACTTCTTATCTTACTAATCATTTATGTGGCTTTCATACTTTATAATCCATCTGTTATCTTTATATTATAACACTAGACGCTGAATCAGGAACCAAAAAGTACAAACACTTACACCAAGGGAACTGTAGGAAAAAACACTTCCATCAGGTCAACAAAATTCAAACTCTGTTTAACAGTATGTCCAAGCAAAATTAGTAAGACCATAGATAAATTTTAAAAATTTTATTCACGGGAATGTACTGTTAAATAAAGTTTGAGTTTTGTCGACCCTGTGGAAGTGTTTTTTCATACGGTTCCTTGGTGTGTTTGTTTTTTTATATTATGTTTTAAAAGTTTAGTTCTCCCAGGTGTTTCTAGGAGCACTCCTTTATTTCGCAATAAAAATCGTCACGCTTCATGACGATCAGTCTTGTGTCCTCCCCTGTTCGGCATCTACTTCTCAGAAGTCCAGACCAACACATAGGGACTCTGGCTGATCAAGTTCACAGATGACTGCAAGCTGGGAGCCATTATTAACTCTCCAAATGATGCAGACATCCTACAGAAAGGCCTCAATGAGACCAATGACTGATGTCGAAATCATGGCCTTAAGCTTAACGCCAAAAAAATGCGTCATCATCCCCTTTGGTAAAAACTCAGTTCCCACTAATTACCACATCGATCAGAGCCCACTGAACTCTGAAGGCGTTATAAGAGATCTGGGGACGCAGGTTGACAGCAACCTCTCCTTTGACCACCACATTGTCACTGTGGTCAGAAAGTCCTTCTATGTGGCACATCTCATTACCAAGGGTTTTGCATCCAGGAAGAAAGAGGTCATCGTCTCTCTGTACGCTTCCTCATTAGACCAGTCATAGAGTATAATGCCCCATTTGGCATGTACCTCACTAGACACCTGCAACAGCTGGAGAGGCCACAGAAGTACCTCACGAAGAGGATCATAGGTATTAAACACATGTCCTACATAGACAGACTCAAAAGACTCCAGCTATTCTCTGTCTCATTTCGCCTACTTGGAGGTGATCTCTGCTTGACTTACAAAGCCATGTCTGACCTAGCTCTGTTAGAAATGCTACATCTAAAGAAATGCCAATCCCTCCGCACCACATGCTCCAGTGACCTTAACCTCATTACCACAATCAACAGAACATGCTGGGGGGACAGGTTCCTCACCCAGAGACTGCCCATGCTCTGGAATAGACTTCCTATATATGTCAAGTAGATCACCTTTCTGACCCTCTTCAAGAGAAATCTTGATGAGTGGATGGGTAATAGAAAGTTCACTCTGGGGATCACTCCAGTGGCTGTACTTGATCGAGGCACTGGGAACTAACGTTGGGCGGCATGATGCCAGGACACTTCTATGGGCTAGGCTTGTAAAGGCTCCAGGACCATTAGCCCAATACACACCTATGAACCTATGAATTTCAGCTTGTAAACACACTATAGAATTTTATGGGGGTTTTTTTCTTGGCTTCACTACATTTCTATAATATGTTTGCTTTGTCTTTCTCTTTCCTAATTGTTTAACCTTGTAATTTGCTGCATTTGTTCTTTTTTCACCATAAATGACCCCAGCCATTTGACTAGAAGTTTGTTTCCCATAGAAAGTGCTAGCATTTATACCTGATTTCCTGGGTTATTTTCTGAGTTGGGCACTTCGGTTCTAAACCAGTTGATGGATTTCCTGTTTTTTTTTAAATGTGCTGCCTTACTATGGGCATTGCCAATTGTAATCAATCCTGTAAACTTACAGTGCTCTATCACATTTTTTATTGGTGTCTTTTCTTTTTCCCAAGTTTCTTTAGCAGAGTTGTGCAGCCATCTTGGAAACCAGACATAAAAAAGTTCAAATGGATTAAAACCATTTGAAGTTTGTGTGACATCTCTCCATGCAGACAGTAAGTAGGATAATAGCTACTCCCAGTTTTTGATGTCAGCATCAACAAGCATGGAGCATGGCTTTCATTTTATTATTAATCCCCTCTACTAATCCTTAGCTGTGTGGATGGTAAACTGATGTCTTCACTATTTAGCATTAAACCAGTGACATAAAGGGAATGCCTTAATCAGTCAGTATCTTTTTACGGATTCTTCACCAGTTCTATGGCAATAGCCTTAGCAGTAGCTCTGTGTAATGGCACTACATTTGAAAATTTGTTAGCTCATTATGACTTGTATATATCAATACACATTGTTAGATTTTACTAATGACCCCGCAGTGTCCATAATGAGACATTCAAATAGTACTTCTGTGACAGACATTGGACTCAAATTAATTTATATCCACGTTAAGAGGAAGTTTTCTGACATTCAGAAAATGGCACAGAAGTTTTCTATCTCTTTTATTATGCCTAGCCAGTAAAACATGTTATAGTACTCTAGGCTTAGATTTGTCATCCCTAAGTGATCTTTGAAATTGTGACTATAGACTGTCTTTACTAGTAATGTTCTATAAGGTTTTGGCACTAGTAATTTATGTATACATTTTTCCCTTTCTTTACTTATTGTATATAAGAGGTAATTTTTTAAAACTCAGAATAGGGGGAGAAAACGTTCTTTCATGTCCTACTTAAAAGTGCTATTTTCCCATTAAGATTTTTTTTAATTTATGTAATGTGTTAATCTACTAACTCAGGGTTATTTTCATCAGTAGCGTGCCTCAAAGTGGGGAAGTGTAGCTTCTTCCCTCCGAAAACACTGGTAGTGCAAATTCTTCCATATCTTTCCCTACGAAAGGTAGTTGTAAACAGAAGTCAGCACATGAGGCTCTTGAATGTTTTTTTTTGTTTGCTTTTCCTCTACCCTCTCACTTTGTGTACTCGTTCTGTTCTAATGGTCCACACTCAGATGTTTTTTGGTTTTTTTATTTTTATTCTGTCTGCATCTGTGATAACACCTCTTGTACATTTTTCAGTATATTTCTGTTCATCTTCAGTTCATATATTGACATTTCTTAGAGTTATAGGTTTCTTTTATTATATTATTGGGAATATGCTACTGATTTTTAGACAGTAAAATGGGATACTGTCCACTAAAACTAAATTCTAGTTGTGTCTGCATGTTCTATGCTGACTCTCGTTTCCTGGATTGACTGAATCTACACATGCATGTCTTGTTGACTCCTCCATTCCTATACCAAAGGAGTGTATCAAACTGCTGTTGTACATGTTTCTTGTTAAGTGTATCTACTTGGTCAGCTTGTGGCACTGTGTCTGTGAACCCCCCCCCCCCCACATTCCTCATATTCAAAAAGGGGAAAATCATCTCATAATTTTAAATCAGGAGTTAAATCAGAGGGTTACAACCATAGACTGTACCTGTTTTTGAAAATCTATTTGAATTTCTACATATGTGAGGGGAATGCTCTTTTCTTTTACCATGAATGCACACGATCTCTGCATTTAGTTGTTACAAATCATATGCTTATACGTCAGGGAACCCTTGGCAAGAAGAAATATGCTTCCAGAGTCTAGTGGTGCTTAAAACTCCCTTCCTTGTAAAATACAGTTCACTTCACTAGCTTGGCTCTAAAACAATGACATTACATTTTTCTCATTATAAATCGAAAGGGGCTCAGTAGCCCAGCCTCTACTAGAAACTATTGGATGCATGGTGGGGGGGGGGGCACACCAAATCCTTGTGTACTTTGGGGAGTCCGTACAGGACTGGTATCACTGAGTGCTTAACCACAAAATAATTATACAAGTCTCCAGTAATAAGTTTTGTCATGCGTAAGTCAAATAGGTAGAACTCCAATCGTTCTGTAATGCCAGACAGCTGACTTTTAGAATTCAAAACTTGCACTGCATTATCACTCAGCATCTCAAGCATTTTTTCAGTGTAAACAGTTTTATGAAATAGCACTATACCTCCTCCCTTATCGGTTGGTCGAATTTCTATCGAAGATAGTCCTTTCAGTTCTCTCAAAGCCTCACATTCAGAGGATTCCAAGTTAAAAAAATTACAGTTGTCTTTACTAGACAAAACTGAATGTATTTCATTTTCACAAACATTAAAAAATCCTTCTAAAGCTGCAATAGTGTCAGGTATATAAGTGCTCGGTTTCCTAAAAGTCTCAATGTATTCAGTATTAGAAGTAAACTGTAAACGTAAGGCAATATTCCTTATGAACATCTTTAAGTCCATATAAACATCCTCTATACTCGTTTTCTGTGCTGATACAAATGAGAGTTCTTTTCCTAAAAGTCTCAAATGTTCAGGTATTCATGTAACAGAAGACAAATTAAAAACTAGCTCATCTTGAGCTCTGCTTCATGTCATTACCTTGTCCCTCATTGAAAATTTCTGTTGGAATTGTCCCTTCCTTGAGCAGCTCTTCGACCTGCCTTTCCTGCATTCTTGCTGTATCGGTAGGAGCTCCTTCAATAAAAAAAACTGAGAGGTGTGCAGGTAATGAAATTATCTCTCCATTAGGAGCTTTATTCCCTGTAAATAACTCAGTGTTCACTGTACTTGCTAATATATTAGAGAATTCCGCCAGTATAGAGGTACTTGCTCTATCCTGTGACATCACTTTCTCAAAACGATTCACAGGAACCTCACTCTGTCTAGAGGGAGGAACTCCATTCTCCCTTAAAGGAGACAGCGCACTCCCAGCATGAGTCTGTTCTAATTCATTATCTGCAGTATTATCCATGCCGGTTTTCTTTCTCATGTCTCTCTTCAGCCATGGAAACACAGTTCCTGCATTAAAATTTATTTTATTTATTTATTTTACATTTGTTGACCGGGCTAGTCTAACTGGATATATGTCCATTTTCAGTAGAGGCCCGGGGAGAAGAGCTCCAAGCATGAACAGTGACAAAGTTAACAATATATAAAAGGCATTGAAAATCAAAATGCAGAGGTAGCATTGGTCAAAAGAAAAATTATAATAATAACATTTTAAGCAATAGAAGTTATACTAAAAATTATACTAAAAAATTGTACTAAACACAATAATAGGTATGAGCAATACCAAATAAGAGAGTAAAGCCCTTATATTTTATTCTCTTACTATGAAGAAAAGAGTAGTAACTAGATTTGGAGGCAAAGGTTAGAGGAGTAGGGAAAGGGGTAAGAGCAGGAAGGGGAAGAAGATATTAGTCTGAGTTAGCACATGGACAAAGCCAATGAGTTTTAACATGTTCTTTAAGATGTTTTTTAAATAAAGAAGTGGAAGCAAGGGTTGATAATTCAGAAGGAAGCTGATTCCAGTTTTTACCTGCTGTGTTTGTGAAGAGAGAGTCACCAGCTTTGTTGTTAGATTTAATCGAGGAAACTAGGAGCTTATTAGCAGAGCGTAGGGTAGCTAGATTTTTATATGGTATAATCATATTAGTGAGGATAGGTGTGTTGTTGGGGTGGTATAGGATCTTTTGAGTGATAAAGTAATTGTTGATAGAGTATATGGTTCTGCAGTTCTAGCCATTCAAGTTTTTTGAGGTTGAGACAGTGGTGAGTTTTAAAGGGGGAGCATGTGATGAATCTAGCTATGTTATTATAACAGGTGGAAAGTTTGGAGAGGTTGTTTTTAGATAGGTTAGTATATATAGCAGAGGCATAGAAAAGGGTAGAAATTAGGTGGGTCTGGGCAATAGTTTTCCTGGCAGAAGGGGTAAGGAAGGGTTTAATTCTATAGAGGGTACCAAGTTTTTTCTTAACTGATTTTATGGTGGAGTTGATGTGGTCATCATAGTTGAGACGATTATCAATTGTTACACCTAGTAGGCGGGTTGTAGTATCTGCGGTTATGTTGGTAGCATTGTTAGAGGTTATAGAGAAGAATGCATTAGGTGATTTAAGAGTTGGAGAAAATAGCAGTAGTTTTGTTTTTTGGGGGTTTAGGAGGAGGTAGTGTTGCATGAACCAGTTTTCAACATTCTGAAAAACAGTTTGGGTGAGGGACTGGAGAGAGGCTATGTTCTTAGCTGTACAGATTAAGGTGGAGTCATCTGCATATTGAATGCAGGTGGCTTGAGGTATGTTCATATGCAGATTGTTAATAAATAAGGAAAAAAGAAGGGGACCTAAGATAGAGCCTTGGGGTACCCCAATATTTACTGGAAGTAATTTAGACAGATTGTTATCCCAAAGAACTGCTTGCTGTCTATTTTCTAGATACGACCTAAACCATTTTAATGCTTGTGGATCAAGAGAATGGGCCTTTAGTTTATCTAGAAGTAGGTTATGGTTAACCATATCAAAGGCTTTTGACAGGTCAATAAAAAGTGCAGAGGAAAACGAGTTATTGTTACGATTTTTATTTATAGAGTCGGTGAAGGATAGTAGGGCAGTTGTTGTGCTATGGAATGGTCTGAAGCCATGTTGGCAGTTAGCTAGTAGGTTATATTGTAGTAGGTGGTTAAGTAATTGTTTGTGAATACATTTTTCCATTATCTTAGCTAATGGGGAGAGTAAGGCAATAGGTCGATAGTTAGAAAACTCAATAGAAGATCCACCTTTATGTCAAGGGATGATGTGGGATACTTTCCATATGGTAGGGATTTTGCCTTCTGAGATAGTTTTGTTAATAAGGAGAGAAATGGGATAGCCTATGGCTTTTGCGTTAATTTGTAGGTATTCAGATGGGAGACGGTCAGCAGAAGGGGTGCAAGGTTTCAGTTTTTGAAGTAGCTTACAGATGAAAGATGTAGGTACAGGTTGTATTTGAAAGGTAGGAGATGAAGTCTTGGAGGTGTTTAGTGGGGAAGCAGTAAAAGGTGGTAAAGAGTTGGCTAGTGTTTGAATGGCTTCTGTAAAGTAGTTATTAAAGGCTTTGGGGATCTGGTTGGAGTTATTGTGATTAAAACCTGCTGGGGCCGGACTAGTAGAGTGACCTGGCTGAGGAAGTTTGTTTATCCCTGACCAAAATTTTTGTGGAGTATGTTGGCTAGTTTGTTGGAGATGAAGGTAGAAGTTTTTTTTGTCTCTAAGAATATCGTTCTTGGTGGCATTTCTTAACTGTTTAAAGTGGAGGTGATCTGATGGACATTTGGTGGCTCTCCATTTAGCCCAGATTTTATTTCTGAGGAGCATCTTTTGCCTAGTTTGTTTTGTGAGCCATGGGGCAGATTTGGTTCTTATTCTAATAGAGTGATAAGGTGCATGGAAATCTAGGATTTGAAGAAAGGTATTGTTAAAGTAGGTTACAGCCTCATCAAGTTCAAGATGTGTCAGTGGTGACCAGTCACACGCTTGCAGTTCATTTAGGAAGCTATCTGGATTAAAGAGTTTTTTTGAGTGGGAGGTTTTAAGATTAAGTTATTAGGGATGTGGACTTTTTGTCTAGTAATGTAGGTAAGCATATGGTCACTGATATCATCGGGTAGGGTTCCTAGAGTATAGATTTTGGGGTGGCTGTTAATAAGGATCCAGTCAAGAGTAGTTTCCTTACTACTAGGTTTGTGGATTCTAGTAGGAGTGGTTATTAATTGTGAAAATCCAAAGAGATTTACGTGATTAGTAGGTTTAGGGGAACTACAGGTGGACTAGTCAATGTTAAAGTCACCCAGTACAATGGTCTCCTGTGGTAATTGGGTAGAGAGGTAACTAAGTAAGTTTTCAAGAGTATTGGTATTGTTACCAGGGGGGAGATAGATACAAATTAGATAGATAGATTTGGAGTTATTGATTTGGAGTTTGATAGTCAGGATTTCAGATTTGGTATCTAATGATGGTAGCACATTAAAAGGAGAAATTTGGAGAGTAGATTTATAGAGAATGGCTATACCTCCACCTTTTTTGGTTTTACGGTCACATCTGAGGATGTTATAGCCAGGAGGGCTAATTTCCTGGTCTAAAGTAGTTGGTTTTAGCCAAGTTTCTGTAAGACATAGAATATCAAATGAGTGCACCTCAAGGAGTGCATGCAGGTGGGAAATTTTATTGTTGATGCTTCTAATGTTAAGGTGAGCTATCAGGAGAGAGTTAGGTGGTTTAGTTAATGTAGAATTCACAGGCAATGTTACATTGTTAAGGTTATAGGTATAGTCAGTATTGGGGCCAGGGTTTGGATGAATGTCACCATCTAGGAGGGGGTGTTGCTGGGGATATAGTAGAAATTTATGGATTTTGTAGAAATTATTAAAATTCTTTTTGAAAGTGAAGTAAGTAACATGGGTTGCTCTGTGATATTTTGGTAGTATATAATTATGTAGCTTATGTGTCTTAATGCCCTTTTGTCTCTTGTCATATGCTGCAACCTTATCAAATGCTGCATCAAGTTTATCACCAATAACCTCAGATGGAAAGTCCTTACAAACTAACGTCTGCAACCTTTTAATATCTTTGAAGAGCGCTTCTTCCATAGGTGAGAAAAATTCATTTAGAAGGAGTATGTAGTCAAGTCCAAGCTGTAAATTAAGGCTCTGCCATCATTTCAACAATTCTGGATATAGATCAGCATAGGTCGACATTTGTAAAACTCGCAACCCTCAAGGTACAACTTTGAAGTATATCCCAGATGTAATTTTGTTGCATTACATATTAATAACTTCATTTAAAGCAGGCATTTCTGTTTTTGCATTTCAATTAATGGTATTCTCTTCAGTATTAATAACACAGACCTTAGCAATGTTAACCCTCCTTCTCATCTGTACCCAACTCATTACCTGCTCCTTTTTGTTTTACAAAATCTGACCTATTTATTTCTGCAGTTTTAGACTTGGAAGCAAACAGCTCATTTTAAATATTATGGTCTCAACTAATAAATATTCTAAAGACAACAAGTCTCCAGGCCAGTCTTGCTGTCTCTGGAGATGTGTTGTCTGCGGATTTTGCCTTCTTCTGTGGTTGTGGTGTCGTAATAAATAATGTACAAGCTTATCATATGTTTTTGGGATCACTTTGTATTATCCAGTCTTACATTACTAAGCAAAACTCTTTTTAAATCTGCCTACTGTTAAAATTTCCAGCATGCTTACTTTGCTGTTATCAGGTTCTAGGTAAAACTTTAAAAGTATGCTTCATATTATGCAGCTGTGATCTTATAGGTTCACCAACATTAAAAGTCTTGTTATGAAATTTGACTGCCTGCACTTCCGGGGTAGTCCTAGCTTTGGTCAGTTTCTTCATAAGATACACATTCTTGACATTGGTAATTACACTGACCAGCACAACTAGGTGGTGTTGTAGTTGAATCAGCTCTTGCTCAGTCCTTACTTGTGACTCTGTGAGTCTCTTTAGCAACTCCTTCATGGATGGTCCAACCCGAAACCCACAAAAAGAACCTAACAATGCAGTGTTGTAGAGAATTTAATAGCTGAAATATGGTTTATACTTGGCAACAGAGGTACTGTTAGGATCTGAAAATTAGCAAGTCTCTGGCTAACTACCTGCATTCTCCACCAGTGTAAGACCAAGGATATACTGGAGTGAAGACTGTAATAAAAGCACAGGCGTATTTCTAACAAAGGCAAAAGTAAACTAAAATGATAGTTTACTTGGTTTGAAAAAAAATTAAAATAACAAAATCCTAAACATCTGTCAACCATTGAGGGGCATGAATGTACATTATCTCTGCATTTGGTTGCTGTTGTAGAGAAGCCAAACAACTCTCTCAGACATATCCAAGAGTACAGTGTTACTTTAATCAAACTTCCCTTCAGTACTGTAATAGGAGAAAGATCGTACATAAGGAAAGAACCTGCTACCTGAAAAAATCTACTTGCTGAGGTAAAAAATCTTCACACTTAGGAATTCAAAAAGCCCCTTAAAGACTACCAGCATAAGAAAGGTGACTGCAGTTGCTTTAAGGACACTGCCTAAGCAAACTATTTTTCAAATGTGATTTCTTCCTATGATTGTATAGGAATGCAAAGAAAAAAATTGCTCCTTCCCATTGTAATATGCTTTTTTTCCCATCCTGCTTATCACCTGCAGTTATTGCTGATTATCTTCTGCATTTTTGAATACTTGTGTCTGGGCATTGACTGAAAAGGGTAAGCAGACCAGCTCACCCAAATGGTTATCAAAAGAATGAATGAATGAATGAATGAATGAATGAATGAATGAATGAATGAATGAATGAATAATCACCAATCATATAAACTGTTTTTTGAACCCTTCACATTTTTGTAAATCAGATGAGTTTTCTCACTATATTCCTCACAAAAGCCTTGACTGGGCTTTCAGATAGGTCTATATCACAACTTCGAAATAAAAGAAGTTCGAACATTGTAATATCGAACCCTAAAGTCCGAAAGTGGAAAATAGCGAAACAACGGCACATCAACTTTTTTCCCCAGCGAAAAAAAATCTGTGGGCCGTTTTCGGGGCTTTGCTATTTCCTCCACTGTGGTGTGATCTTAGAATTTGTATATTTAAGTAGGGGGGTGTGGGGAGTCATAGCCCCCATGTTGGGGGGTTTGGGGGGTGAATCCCCCCACTTCAGTTTAAGTTTAAGGTTACGTTTTTTTTTTTTTTTTTTTGTCACAGAACAGTGATTTTCTGTTCTGTGCTTTCAGTTTTGTTGGGTTTTGGACAGTAGGGTTCAATATTACAACGATGGAACTTTTGTAAGTTTGACGTTGTGATATAGACCCTTCCAGACTGCATGCTTCATAGGTCTTCTAGACAAGTTCCAGCTCACTCCTACATGATCTCCAGCTGACAAGTGATTTTCTTTTTTATTTTATGTTTGTCTTTTGCTGACTGTGTTAGTCCCACTAGGCTAGTAGACTCTTTTCATATGAGACCTGAGGCTGTATTTATACCACTAGGAGAAATTTGGCAAGGACACCAGGGAACTTCATCCACCCCCAACTCTTCGATAAATGTTGTGGGATCCTTCACATCTGCCTTAGCTACCATCAAGTTAAATGACGGAACTTTGGTTTAACATCTGCTGTGAAGGACAACACACTCAGGAGAAGTACAGAACCCCCTAATACTACACTGCCGTGCCTGTAATTTGAAAATCCACCCAGTCACATGTAGTAGGACTAGAACCCACAGCCTTCTGCTTCAAATGCATGTGTGTGTGCTACCTGTTGAGCCTCTGACACTGCAATTTAGTGATTCTAGCTCTCCAGGCTACTTCTTTCATTCCTAATTTGCAACTAGTACCTTGTTAACTAATGCAAAGTTCATAGGTTCATAGGTTCATAGGTTGCTACTAGGCTATCGGCCCTAGGGCCTATACAAGCCTAGCCATAACAATTCCCTGGCTATTTCTTCCCACACTATTTACTTCCCTGGACCCCTGTGTTGTCTATCTACCTGGTAGAGTGCTCCCACACTGTAGTACATATTTTAAAGCAGCACTACCCTTTTTCCCAGAACCAGCATGTTACATTGTGTGTGTGTGTGTGTGTGTGTGTGTGTGTGTGTGTGTGTGTGTGTGTGTGTGTGTGTGTGTGTGTGCGTGTGTGCGTGTGTGCGTGTGTGTGTGTGTTATCAAGTGCCTGGATGGTTTGTGCCTTACAGCTCCCTGGGACTGCAGTAATATTTGTCCCATGCATACCCCCAGGTGCATTATTGCATTTATAAAATGGGTATTTTTTGGAGTTTGAGTTATACATTTAGTAAGTTTGTGTATGGTAATTGTATGTGTTGTAGTGTATTTTACTATAAAATAATTCCTAATGCTATTGCAAATGATTGATAGCTGTGTAGGGTTTTAGCAGTTTTCCTATCCAAAATTTTGGTCTGAAATTTTCATGGTTGTCATTTAAGGGACTGTTTTGTTACACTGTTGTCTGCTGTTGTACAGTCTAGTTTACAAACAGATGCTTATACTACTCAATACCTCAAGTGAGTTTTAACAGATGGATGAGTCCAGATGAGGAGGCTGGTATATCAGTAGCACAGTTCTTCATAAATTTGTTCACTGCTTTCCAGGTAATGTTAAGAGTAATTATTTTGCTGGCAATTCCATGAATTGAAAGACAGATACATGGAAGCAGTGGTGCTCCCTACACATCATTTTAAGTTGATTTAGCTACTGTACCCTCTAAGTATTCACAATGCAAATTATTTGGATAACAGTTCCCAAGAACTGGAAAAACATGTAAGTAGTAAAGCTGCCTCACCTTCATTATTTTTCTTAAGATGGTTTAGTAAGCTTGTTACCATTCTTTAAGTGAGTTTATATGGTAAAATTTATGTTGCTTCATGCATCTTTTAATAACGCATTTTATATTCAATGCAGTGTTTTGCATTTTTTGTATTTTGTCTTCTAATATTACTCTTAGGTTTAAAAATGCATTGCATGTACTTCTGCATTTGTGTGTACATATGTAATTTGACTCCTGTCTTATGATGACTATTTTATTTATTTATCTGTTTATCTCTTATTCACTTTGGTGTTCATGCTTTAGGAGATTTCTTCTCATCTTATTTATAGTTTATAGTTTCTAATTGGGTAATGTACTTAAGTTTGAGTTTTAGTGCTTTTACTGTAAATGTATTTAATTTCCACAGTCCCGATTCCTGTTTTGGACTCTTCCTTTTTTATTATTCTGTACAATATTACTACTGTATTTGAGTTGGGGATGTGTATTTCTGGTATCTGATATATAAGCAATAATCCACTAATGTGTGTGTGGTTATATCCAGATCTAACCACAGTTGGTGTGGTCTGATCACGTGGGCGAAGCCTGAGTGATTAAACAGAGACAACCATGGCTAAATCCTGATATATCTAGACAAAGGACTGGATTATTGCTATTATACAATAACATTATTTCAGAAATAAGTTGCTTACCTTTCTTAAATAATGTGTTTGTATAATGATGCTTTGGTCTCCTTCCACATTGTCTTCTTTTTGTTGACTTTCAGTGCATGTGTATGGGACTTATGTTCCCATGCTTGCAAGTATGTCAGTACAAGAAAAGAAATGGAGAAAGGAGCATCTGTGCTGGGTAATTTTACTATTAAAATAAAAAACAGGAAGTTTTTTGAGGGACATTAGTTTTGCAGAATGTACCTGATTTTTCTCATGTTTTGTTGTGTCCTTGGTGTAGAATGCTGTTATTATCCAGTATATACAGTAGAAAGTCTGGTCGCTCAGTTGTACTTCAGCGGGCAGTCTTTTTTCTATTGGTATATGCTCAATTTACAGCAGGCATGTTGGTTGGGCTGTCCAGTCAGCATGGTCATTTTTTTAATACTAATGATCTTTTATTGTATAGTTGATCCATAGGTAGCTAACAGTTTGACTGGTCAGGTTTCCTTGCCCATTTTAATTGTGTGTGTGTGCGTGTGTGTGTGTGTGTGTGTGTGCGTGTGTGTGTGTGTGTGTGTGTGTGTGTGTGTGTGTGTGTGTGTGTGTGTGTGTGTGTGTGTGTGTGTGTGTGTGTGTGTGTGTGTGTGTGTGCGTGCACGTGTGTGTGTGTGTGCATGTGCATGCGTGTGTGTGTGTGTGTTTCTACTTATGAATACACATATGCATAGATTAGAAAATTATGTTTTTTATTGCAATGGTTTTGTCACTTCAAACTGATTGCCGGTAGTCCTGCAAAAACTGTACAAACTCTTGTATTCTGTTTCAAAAAACGAAAAAGAGTATCTAAGTTTGTTAATCCACAGAAAAATAGGCATCCTGAACGGAAAAGAGGGTGTTCCGCCTCGGCTGATGTGGCAATGATGTTATGAAATAGGAATATGGGCGGGACGTGGGTGGGGTTGTGGGAGGTGCAGGGGGTGTAGCCTAAGTCTGGCTTTAGCCACAGTGAAAGGTGGCAACCCTATCTAATTGTTGTATATGTTTGGCAAAGTATTGAAGCATTGATGCTGCATTGTACTGGCTGCTTGTTTTGTGACACATGGTGGTGGTGTTTACTCTGTTAACTCATTTAATCCTGAACAGTATAAGGCTATTTGCTTCCTGAGATCATGTAAGCCAGGAAACCACTTGCTTCTGATGGCTGTTCTACAAAATCCTGTACTGAAAACAGACTTCATTACATTTATTATATCTGGTAAATGGTGAGTTATAAGAATGTAAAATGTGATAACTCTTTGGTAGACAATGAGCAATACGTTGGTGTTTGGATCAAAGGGCTTTCTGTAGATGCTGATTTTTATATTGCAAATTTATAAAAGAAAACCAGTATTCTATGGTCAACCAAAAGATTATATCATTGCAAGTATGCAAGATAGGTCTATTATATCAGTAAGGGAATTGTTCACCTGTTCAAGAGCTTTTCAGTGATGTATGATAGGATGTAGTAGTGTACTGCTGTTTTGTTATATTGCCAAATCTATGTAAGTTATGTGTGTAGTAATTTCAGAATATTTCAAAACAATATTAATCTACAAAACCATATATGTTAGATGGCAAGTATCATTGGCAATGTGTGCTTTAATGCTTTGCATGTGATGGAAGCAGTTGTTCAACTGTAGGGCACACATTTTTGAAATTAATGCAGTTATTAAAATATAGGTAATAATCATAACTGCTTTACCAAAAGAGGATTTATATATTAGCATGTCTACACTGCTATGTTTTGATGTAATTTTTTTTTAACAAGACCACTTATCAAGTACAGCACTCTCAAAATGACTGTATCGCAATGCATTGTTAATGTAAACATGGAAATGTCCCATTTTTGCATATCTTTTTCCAAAGACTCTTTAATAACTCCAGCTCTGCACAGCCTGTGCTGGCTATTTCACTGTCATGCTTAACAAATTATGTCAGCTTGTAGATGCCACCTTGTTTCCTTAGTTTTATGCATGTACCTTTACCAGGAAGGACATCAGAAATTAGACTTTAAAAAAGGTGGCAAGTAAACTCATGTTAGGAGTACAAAGAAGTCTCCTATAAAGATGAGTATACTCTTACAGGTTACACAAGAACTCTGCTTTCCTAGCAACTGTGCTGTTGTTGGAAGCAATGAGTTATACACTGGCTGTAAAGTGCATGACTCTGATTAAAGAAAAAAAGATGAGTCTTTTTTTGCCTTTCTTTTTAATTAGAAATCTGAAGTTGTTTTCATTTGAGCTTTAACCTGTGGGAATAAGGATCCGACTCAGTCACATTTTCCAGCATTGGATCCAAGTTCCAAGCTCCTCCCCTCCCCTTAATACCCCTGTCTCCCTCCTCCCCTCAGATCTTGTTTGCCACTCGTGTGAGACAGCAGCGTGCATTGCAGCTCCAAGTTTCCTCAGCATTAGAGTGTGAGTAAATTTCTCTTTTTATCTTCCAAACCTCCCTATCCTTGCCTATCTTTCCTTAATTACTCGATCATTGTGCACTAGTGCATCAGTTCCTACAAAAAAAAAGTCTCCTCTCTGTCTTTCTCTTCCCACCTTCTTTCTCCTCTCTTTCTAGTGTGTGTGAGTGCGTGTTTTTTCCTTTAGCCATAGTGGAACCACCCAAGCCAGGCTTCAGAAAGTGTGCTGTGTGGCAACAACTGCCCCCCTCTGATGGCCACACTCTGTGTTGTGTGTTTTGGGGTTCAGCACCTGAAGACCTCCTGTTCGATCTGTGTAGGTTTCAACCCCTGTGCGTTGATCGACAGGAGGAACAAGTTAATCCTTAAGGGCTTCCTTCCTTCTGAGGCTGCTACCCACACTACCTCTTCTGCCCTGGCTTCTGGGACTCAACCTTCCTCGAAGAAGTCCATAAATGGACTCTTGGGATGGGGAGAAGTCTCATCCCAAAAACTAGGACTGGTCTAGGAAGTGGTTCTCTGATAGCGTGTCTCTTGAGGAACCTATGGCCAAGTCTCAGCAGGATCTGACCCAAGGCTCACCTTGAATCTGGACTCTGCATTTTTTGTCGGAACCGGCAATTTCCTGGTGCCATTTACCTCTTTCTGCCTCCCCTTGGTGCCATTCCAGGCTCGGGTCAGTGACTTCTTCCATTCAATCCACCCATAGGCTTTCTAATACCAAGGTGGATAGGATGATGAGGAGGTTTATCCAGACCCAGATCCAGATGGGAGTTTTGCCTGCCCCTTTCCCCTCCAGGGCTGGGAGCATGCAGTCTACCTTCCTTCCCATAGATCCTTCTCCAATCCGACCCCAGGTTTCAAAGCCATTGGGTCAGAGCTTTCCCAGTCTTGGGGGGATTGACGCCTGTGCTCCCAGGTACCTGGATGCCGACCATTGCCCTGAGTGGCTCCGCTCGAGTCTTTCTGAGCTGTCTGACTCTTGGAGCCATAGCCTCGGTGCCGGATCCGAGGGGATGGTGTTGGCTTTGAGGTTTTCAGAGTCGGCCCTTCTACTTGGAGTCTTGGTGCCTGGAGGATTGGATCCAGTTCCCCCTTTGGTGCAGAGGGTGGCAGGTCCAGTTTTACTCTCCTCTGCTACTAGTATCTATTCGCCCTCTGCTTTCGATGTTGTGGAGATGGTCCTCTTGGCTCCATCGAGATCCTTGACGCTGGCTTCCTCTCTTTCTGGCCTGGAATCTGCCATCCTGCACCCTTAGGGACACCCTGTCACCACTCCATCCCAGGGGGCTCCCCCTCGGGAACTTCTTGAGGTTTCCGAGTCTTCCCCAGAAACCCCCCCCCCCCCGAGGAGGTCTCTCGGAAACATAAGTGCCAAAGGAGGCACTTGGACTCCCCACCAGAGTCGCTCACAGAAGACACCGACTTTGAGGAAGGGGGAAGTTTCCCCCGGATCACCCCCAGATGATGTCTTCTTTGGAGACATCATGGAAATCCAGCACCAGAGTGGGGGGGGGTCTACCCAAAAACCCAACCTGGATGAGTCGGTGTTCCTGGAGGCATTTGTCATGGGACCCTCTACCTCCTGGGTGTCCTTTCCCGCAGATCCTCAGATCCAGGGCATGGAAGGAATCAGAAACAGTTGAGCGTATTCCCAAGCACTCAGACAAAGTTCTAAGCGCTCCGTCAGACAGGCAACACTGGTCGAAGGGATCCCCAGTAGATGCCATGGTGGTTACAGTGGCTACCAATAAAGAGCTCAATCAGGAGAGCTCTTCAATCCATCCGTGGGACCAAGAGTTGCAGGCCATGGACTGTTTTAGGAATCGGACCTACGCCTTAGCCATGTTTGCTTTGCATGCAGTGAATTACATGGTACATGACATCAGACTGCAGCAGAACCTGGTCAAAAAGGTCACTGAGTCTGCCCCAGGGTCGATGTTGGTAGATAAGAAGAAGGTGTTCTCCTCCCATATGGCCACCCTTACTTCCATTTCCAAAACTTCCATGAGGCTCCTGTTAAATGCTACTGAAGGCACCTTTGTGGGGGCCGAAACAGGTGTAGCCATCAGGCATCATGCCTGGCTCTGGATTTGTGCTTTCTTGGAGCCCTTCAAGGCATTGTTTACAAATGCCCCCTATAACGGTTTCACCCATTTGGTAAGACTGTTCGAGACACTTTGTTCCAGAGCATGAAAGATGAGAAGACCTTGTCTGCCATCAAGATTCGCTTTTCACCTCCACAATGATCCTTTTCCAGGAATCAGCGTGGGGTGAAGAAGATGTGGTTTCGAAATTCTCAAGGTTTTTCCCACGATGCTCAGGACTTATCTTCCCCAGAGGCAGAGGGGGATATAATAGATGCCACCCTTGTGGCAGAAGGGGCCCAAGGAACCAAGGATCTTGGGACTCTCTCCTGGACAGACCCTCACAGCAGCCCTGAAGGGTTGCCCGACTGCTCGTCTCTGGAGGCAGTCAGGGGGCATCTTTTTCTGCACCCAACAGCCTGAGAGTGAATCACAAATGATTGTTGGGTGTTGCAGATAATACCCAGAGGATACTCAGTCCCCTTCCTTCAGCCCCCAGTGCCTCCCAAACGCCTCCCAGATGTCCCACCCACGCAGCAGGAGCAGTCAGCAGTAAAAGTTTTCAAGCTGCTCAAAAAGCGAGTCATCCAGACCGTCCCCCCAGACCAATCTGGATCAGGCATCTATTCCAGGTTCTTTTTAGTGCCAAAGAAAACGAGGGACTTAAGACCCATGCTGGATCTTCCATCCCTAAACCTGTTAGTTGCTAAGACAAAATTTCGGATGGTCACTCTTCAATTTATTCTTGCAGATAAATGACTGGATATGCTTGGTGGACCTCCACAATGCATGCTATCACATCAAGATGAACAGATGCTGTTGGAAGGTTCCTCTGCTTCCGGCAGGGAGCCTGTCATTATCTGTTCAGAGTGCTCCCCTTTGGGTTCGCTACTGCCCCAGGGTGTTCACCAAAGTGATGGCAGTAGTGGAGGCTCACCTGTGGCTGCAGGGGTTCCAGGTCTTCCCCTGTCTGGGCAACTGCTACCTTTCTGCTCCCTCCAGGGATTGACTGTGTCAAGCCAGGGATCTCCTTCTCAAGACCACTCACCATCTCGGTATAACAATAAATCTCAACATGTCCCAATTGGTACGAGTACAAGTTCGCAGTTTCATTGGGGCTCGCTTAGATACTATTCAAAGCAAGGTGTTTCTGACTCTGGACAGAGTGTTATGCCTCCAACATCATGTCACTTGCATTGTTCAAGCACAGTGTCCCCCTGCGGATTTAGTTCTTCAGGCATTGGGGTCCATGGCTGCCACAATTACTGTTATTCCAATGGCTCACCTTCATATGAGAGTTCTCCATTGGACTCTGGTGATTCAGTGGTCATTGCTAGACCTGCCCTTGCCTCATCTGATTTGGTTTTCTCAAGCTTGCGAGGATTTCCTTCTCTGGTGTCTTCAATCCCTGGATCTTCTCCTGGGCCTTCCATTTATTCTTCCCATCCCAGTGATCATGGTGACCACAGATGCCTCCCTGCTCGGGTGGGGGGGTGTTTCATGGGAAGGACAGTCCAAGGCACTTGGTCTTCTCTGGAGACCCATCTGCATATCAGCGTCCTGGAGATGAGGGCAGTGCTGTTGGCGCTGCAAGCTGTACATGCCCATTTTCCACAAGGGACGATTGCCATCCAGACAGACAGCATGTCTGTAGCCTGGTACATCAACAAATGGGGGGAACCAGATCTTACCCCCTTTGTTGCAAAGCCATGAAATTGTGGGAGTGGGTGATCTTCAGCCGTTTTCTGGTGGCAATGCACATTCCGGGAAGGTCCACCATACTGGCGGACAAGCTTAGCAGATCTATTCTGATGTTATATGAGTGGTCTCTGAATCCTCCAGTAGCGGAACAGATCTTTCTAAAGTGGGGTCAGCCTTGCTGTGATCTCTTCGTCTCTCCTTCCAATACAAAGTGCAGTGTTTCACTCTGAACTGCCCTCCGGGGGGAACCCCCCAGAGACACTCTAGTTAATGCTTGGCCATCTGGTCTACTGTATGCTTATTTTCCACTCAATCTGATTTCAAAATTCATTCATAAAGCTCGATTGCTAGTGAGCATAGTGATCTTCATTCCCTCTTTCTGGCTTCACCAAGTTTGGTTCCCCTCTCTGTGGTCTCGTGTAATGTGTCCTTCTTGGACACTAGATCCAGTTCCGGATCTGATCACGCACCCCTCAGGGATCCCGCACCCAGACTTAGTCAGTCTGAAGCTCATGTCTTGGCTGCTCCAGTTCCAGTGATAGGTAGGTCTCCCAGGTTGTCTTCTCCTGTTAAGAAGATTTTGGTACCGGCTCACAAGTCTTCTACCAAGAAGATTTACTCCAGTAATGGAAGCATTTCTCCATTTGGGCTTCACAGAATGATCTTGATCCTTTTATTGCCCCAGTTCCCACCATTTTGGAGTTTTTGGCAGATATTTTTAATCATGGCACTAGTTTTTCTGTGGTAAAGGTACAGTTGTCAGTTATCTCTAATTTTCATATAGAAAATAATTCTGCTTCTTTGGCTTTATGCAGGCTTTGCAAGGCCTTTTTGAAAAGTACCTTTCTACTTAGGCCTCCGGTCAAGAACTCAATGCCCCCTTGGGATCTCACCCTAGTGCTACAAGCCGTAGTTTCTCCGCCCCCCCCCCCCGCCCCCCTTAAAACTAGCGGTTACATTGACTTGCAGTTTCTGTCTTGGAAGACGGCTTTTCTCGTTGCCATCACCTCGGCCAAGAGAGTATCAGAGATCCAAGCCTTATCTGTCAAGTCCCCTTATATGGTGTTTCATAAAGATAGGGTTTCCCTACGGACAAATCCCTCATTCCTTCCAAAAGTGGCATCAGAGGCTAATATTTACCAGGTTATTAATCTTCCTGTTTTCTTCCCTAATTTCCAGAATAGAGGAGAGTATACACTGCACATGCTTGATGTTCACAGGCAACTGTGTTTCTGTTTGTGTAGAACAAAATCCTTTAGTAAGTCTGATCAACGTTTTGTTTCCTTTTCTAAGCCCTTCTTTGGAAAACCTGTCTCAAAGGTGACTATTGCTCGATGGATTCCTGAGTGCATTTTGTTGGCCTATTGAGCCAAAGGGTTATCTCTACAAGGTTGTGTCTGGGTGCATTCCACCAGGTCTATAGCTACTTCTGCAGCCTTTTGGTTGAGGGTGTCCTTGGATGATATTTGCTCTGCATCTACCTGGGCGTCACCACATATGTTTATCTCCCATTGTAAGTTGGATCTTCTTTCCAGGGTCAGGGCATCTTTTGGCTCAGTCGTGCTCTGGAACATCCTTCCATGAGGACCTCCCAGGGCTCTTGGTAGCTGGGGACTCTGTCCCACAGGTTGAAGGTCAAATGAAAACAACAACTTCAGATAAAGAAGTTATGTACTCATCATAACATTCCATCTGAATTGTTGCTTTTCATTTGTCTTCAACTGTCCCTCCCTCCTTTCCCCCTGCCTTGTGTGGGCTGTGTAGTGGACTGGATAGAAGAGGCATAGTCCCTCTACTATGGCAAGCCTCCTTCCTTCCTTTTGATCTAATGCTTGCCCATGCCAGGGATTTAGGCACATGTTTAGGTTAGGTACTTCTGTCTACAACAAACTCGATCTGAGGGGAGGAGGGAGACTGGGGTGTTATGGGTAAGGGAGGAGCTTGGAGCATGGATCTGATGCTAGGAAATGCGGCCAAGTCGGATCCATACTGGATCTGTATTCCCACAAGTTGAAGACAAATGAAAAGCAACAACTCAGATAGAATGTTATGGTGAGTACATAACTTTTATTTCCTTTAAGCTCAGAGTTGGTATATTTAGCAGTTTTGGGTGTGGGTTAACTCACTTATACTGGAGTTATTGGAAGCCATAACAGACAAACACTATTTAATTGTTGTGTATCATTTTAGTTTGCCATAATTTGTGTGTACATTATTATGTGGTTTGTTGTTTAAGTTGTGAAGTTCTGAGCCCCTTATTAAGTGAGAATTACTATCTGTAATGCTGAGGAATACAGCGCATTAAAGCTTAAGGCAGGAAAATTGCCTAAATACGACTTGTGAGTCTGAAGACAGACTTCTGATTCTTTACAGCTTAATTGTTTTAACACAGGGAGGTTAACCAGACAGCAACTGCACTACAGAATTCTTGAAAAAGACATAATTATCTAAACAGTGTATTCTGAGGTGGTCTCTGAAGAATGGGGACCACCCAGAGGGTATTCCTGAGGCTGCGGATCTCTGCTTTCCTGTGGATAGGTTGGCGCCAACACAGAGGCTGGTGCTTTTGGGGGAAGAACATCAGCATCCTTGCATAGAGCTGCAGATTTGACCAGCACACTCCTCATCAGCTCGAAGGCTGACCCCTCCCCCCCGGCTTTGAGGACACCACCGGTTCCAAAGAAGCAGAGGTAGCCCCTGGTTCAAGGGAGATCAGCTCAGCTCAGGTGAGCCGACTCGCTGAGAGGTAGACTCAGAACTGAAGAGGCTTGGGTCCGAGAATCCCCCTCTGGGCCGAATCATGAACTTCGGCTCCTAGACACTACCAATGGCACCAAGAGCTTTGGAACAGATATCGGTTCCGAAAAGGCCACTTGGGATGCCGGAGCTGAAGGTTCTTCTGCAAGCGGTAGTGAATATTCTGGCTCCGATAGACCAGAATGGCTTGGAGGAGGAACAGTAGCGGTTGACAAGGACTTGGACAGCTCAGAGGCCAGATGAGCGGGAGCCGAGAGCAAATTTGCCAGCCCCAGTGCCTTCAAGAGTCTGCGCACCACCCTCTCCATATCTTCATTCGATAGGCTCTTAGAGGACCTGGAAGAAAGGGTTGGAGAGTGAGATCTCTCAAAATAGGTGATCTCAGTGTAGGGGAGACCGGTGGGATATCTGCTGACCGGCTCCGAGCTACAGAATCCCTTTTCAGCTCCGAAGTATTTGGGGCCAATGCAGGCATGTCAATCATAATAACCACAATCGGTTCCGAAGGCAGTGGAGCCGATGTGGAGAGAGCCTTGGTGGTTTTTGAAATTTTTTCAGGAGGCCCAGATTTGTTGGAGGACACTGGAGAAGGCCTTTTTGACAGTCTTTTCTTTACTGCTAGAAGGAGACCTTGTAGATTGTGAGGAGGAAGAACTATCCAAATCCTCCTCGAAGGATGGTTTCAGGAGACCTTTCCGATATCAGCTTGTTTTTCCTTTCTTGAAGGACTCTCGAACTAATGGAATGACAAAAAGTGCAAGTCTCCTGCAAGTGAATGGCCCCCAAACAGTATACACATACACTATGCCTGTCCGTTGTGGACATTTTCTGTGTGCATTTTTGGCATTTTTTAAAACCCGAAGGTTTATGGTCCTTTTCTTTAGATTCTTTAAACATAACTGCTGGAAAAAAACAACGCTAAGGGACAAAGAAGAGATTAGTTAAGTCCTCTAACTAAAATGGAGCTTAACTATTGGGGGGAGAACAAGCACACCGCAGGAAAACTAAAGAGAGGACTAGGTCCTCTAACTTAAACGGGCCTAGCCCTACTCAAAGAAAGGGACACAGCACACAATAAAGGCAAAGTGAGATTAACAGAGGACTAGGTCCTCTAACTTAAATGGGCCTAGCCCTGTAGAATGGAAAGGAAATACCATACTGAAGGAGAATGGCAATATTAAGAAAAGACTAGGCTCCCTAACTTAAACGGGCCTAGCCCTTGAACAAACGCTTCACTAACATACCTAAGCCTAAGGAAAAGGCAACACACAAGCAAAAGGTTAAATAGCAACACAATGGACTAAATAACAGCAAGTCCTGTAATTCAAAGACACACTATAAAACTAGTAATGACCCAACAAGGACTCAACAGCAAATACTAAATATAAATAATCCATCTACCACTACAAGATACCAACAATAGGCCTGCGGAAAAACTTTGGCCAAACAGTTGACAAATCAGCGACAATAATTTAAGAATAAACTAGTGTCTAACAGTAATGCTACCTATATTCTAAATAACAGTATTCTAACTATTAACTAACCACTAAGAGAAAACAGTCTACAAATACGAAGAAATGTAGAAAAAAGATTTAAACTTAGCCACGGCCAAGAAGAGCACTTCTGAACTCATAAAGTGGCAAATGAAATCTGACGATTGATATCACTGCATTATGGGATACCTACCTTGCCCTGAGCCAACTTAGAGAATTCAAGCTTTGTAATCGGCCGAGTCGCAGCCGAGGATCGGCTCCAAAGCCACATGTAAGAATGAAGACGAGATAGGACTACAAACATAGAATGTTATGTTGAGTACATAACTTCTTTTTAATAACTGGAGGCTTACTGATGTGAAACTGTTTTTTTTTTTTTCTGTGCTGCACTGGGTACTTGTTCTTCTTTGTTTCCTGATAAGGCTGCAGCTGTAAAGAATTCCACACTGAGAAGCTTCTTCGGAAGAAAGTTTCCATGGAAGATTGCAGTGTCGTCATGCAGCATAAAATATTCTTACAGTATAGTTGTACCAGCTGCTTAGAAGAAAGAAAGAGAAGGGGAGACCTGAATCTCATATTTGAAAACAAAGAATGTAGGACATAAATACCAGAAAATGAGTCTGCCTGGCAGATGCACTGAAAGTATAGGTGAAGATTGGATTTAAGATCAAACTATTGCATGCAGAAAGGGTAGACTAGAAAATGTAAATAATCATTTCATATTGTATTTAGTATGTAAGTGCAGCAGCATCTAGGAAACACAGGTTAAGTTCCAGCATGCAGTTATAGTTATCAAGCTGTAGCTCAGCCAAGGACATGTATAACTGAATTGACAATTATAATTGTAATTTAAAAAGTGAAATATTTGTTTGCCTGCAGACTAGGAACAGAGCATTATCTAATTTCATGTAGTTGTTAGGTAGTCTTGAATTAAAACAACACTCCCAAACCTGCTACATTATTATGAGCTAGTTGTAGATCGTACATAACAATGACTTACTCTCAGTTGCCTTATTATTGACTTTAGGACAATAAAATGATGAATGCCTGTTAGAAAACAGCACACTGATGTTATGATCTCAAGTCTTTCACTCAGTATAAGAGAGCATACCATGAGACACAGTTTATAATATATATCAGACATATGTTGAACAGCTGAGAGATCGTTTAGTGCTTTTGAACTGTAATTTTCCTATTTGTATCAATTGCTAACAGATTTCAACCTAATATACAGTTGTTTAAGAACAAATTGTTCTTGTTTATGTGACTGATAAATGAAATCAAATTGCCATACTTCTGTTTGAAATGTAGTCTGGATGGCTGTATAGGTGATTTTGATGATTAAATAAAACTTTATTAGGGTTATACATTCTGAAGAACTGTTTCACTGATTATATCAGTTACTCAGTTTAGATTTTGACCTTTAATCTATAGCTTGTTGTATTTGTTTTGGTAGGCATTATAATTACCTTTGTGGCATGTAGTTGAATTCAAATTCCTGTATTATTTTTTTTTGATAGACAGTTTAAATGCTGGGAAGGATCATTTCTTACATACATAAAATGTTGGGTTTACACCTGTCTTCCACCTTTCGCAACCAGTAATGTTGCAGTGCATATTAATTTGCTCACTACTGTTAAACACGTCACAAAATAAAACTGATTAGGTTTTCATCACTTCAGCAATACAACTATAGAGTAAAATTAAATGTCATATGAACATATAGAATGCCAGCTGTCAAGTAGTGTACTAGAATCAATGCAACTATAAAAATAAATGTAAAGAAAGAAAAAGCCCTGTTCCTGAGTGATGGAACAAATACACAATAGTCCAATCAAAAGCAAAAATATGTTCCAAACACTGAACCACCACAAAGGAGCTCAAATCCAAGTAGAAATCCAAATAAAGTCCAAATGAGATTCCTCAGAAACTTTACTACAAGGGTAAGCGCTTTCACAGCCTGCCCTGGTTGCTTCCTCAGACCAAAATGTATTCTTAAAAACTCACACCCATTTTAAAATACATGTCATATAAAATCATCCAATCAAATCAAGAAAAGTGCAAATGTTTTCCAAGCTTAAAGAGATAGACAATTTAAAAACATAGACAATTCTAAAGCAGTTTAAAGGCAGCGTAGTTACAATTCAATAACATGTTCTCCCACCCTGTCTAAAAAACATATGTAATCACAATAAAATGTATTATATATTACAATGTATATTTCTAAAAATATATGTCTAAAAATATAAATATATATATAACAAAGAGGGAGTCTAACAAAACTGCTTCATGTTACTTTCTTCCTAAGTTTCCTACTTTTTAAGACTGGCTTCAGTGATATATAATCATTTAGCCCCAGAGGTTTATGTGCGGCTAACATCAAAATCCATCTGAGCTCTTTCTGTTCCATTTTATTACATAAATCCCCACCTCTCATGCTGTCTGTTAAGGTATCTATAATGGAAAAACTAAAATAATGATACACCCCATTTTGAATCATGTGTTTAGCTATTGCACTGTGCTCCTGTCCTTTTCTGAAGCAATAAAGATGGTCACGAATCCGCTCTCTCAAGCGTCTGTTGGTCTTCCCAACATAAAATGCCTCACAACACACACACTGGGCCAAATATATCACATCCTTACTTTGACAATTCCCGGTCACCCTAAACTTATATAATCTCCGTGTTGTAGGATGGACAAACAATTTGTTTGTCTCAATGTATTGACAAAATGCACAACTATTGCACTTCATTGTTCCATAATTGACCATAGGAAACTTAGGAAGAAAGTAACATGAAGCAGTTTTGTTAGACTCCCTCTTTGTTTTATATATATATATATATAAATGTATATATATATATATATATATATATATATATATATATATATATATATATATATATATATATATATATATATATATATATATATATATATATATATATATTTACATTTTTAGACATATATTTTTAGAAATATACATTGTAATATATAATACATTTTATTGTGATTACATATGTTTTTTAGATAGGGTGGGAGAACATGTTATTGAATTGTAACTAAGCTGCCTTTAAACTGCTTTTGAATTGTCTATGTTTTTAAATTGTCTATCTCTTTAAGTTTGGAAAGCATTTGCACTTTTCTTGATTTGATTGGATGATTTTATATGACATGTATTTTAAAATGGGTGTGAGTTTTTAAGAATTCATTTTGGTCTGAGGAAGCAACCAGGACAGGTTGTGAAAGTGCTTACCCTTATAATAAAGTTTCTGTGGAATCTCATTTGGACTTTATTTGGATTTTTACTTGGATTTGAGTTCCTTTGTGGTGGTTCAGTGTTTGGAACATATTTTTGCTTTTGATTGCAACTATAATAATAATGAGCATTTTAATACAAAGAAGTATATACATGTAAATTAACTAAATACAAAATGGGAATCTTTTACCCCTCTATATATGGGGGGGCTTTGATTCCTCACATCCAGAATATCTATGTCTCTTATCATTATCTGTATTTGTGT